>NW_025252473.1:0-2044 GCF_018294505.1 Triticum aestivum | reverse complement strand
GGGATCTTGCTGTGGGTCTTCCCCGGATGTTGCTCCAATGTGTTCCTATGGGCTGACCTAACACAACCGGGTGGGGAGGTCCACTGGTCAAAGCCCGTCCGTGCAAAGTCAAAGGGGTAGATCCCGTGGTCAAACGCTACAGGGTTAGGCGGGACGGGGGCACTAGCGGGGGGGGGGGGTAGCAATGCCACCGGAGCGTCGCACCGGGCCCTCATACATGCGGGGTGGTGTGGTGGCATGTCCGAAGAGGCGGGACGCGTCTCCAGGGCGTGGCCCCCCTCACGAACGGCGATGACACGGTAGTAGACGTTCTGCGGTAACGATGCGGCGTCAATATTACTAAATACTCAGAGCGCGATAAATTCATGATTTTTTTTGCACGACGTGGGCACATGTGCTATAGGAACGATGGTATTTTTTCATAATTTTTGGTGATGGAGAAGTATCCGAAAAATTCCCTCTACGCGGATTGCCCTTCGCGCGTCTACGGCTGTGGCCGGCGGCCTCCGGGGGCTAGCATGCCGCCAAATCTTGCGCCGGCGGCCTCTCACAAGTCTGGAAGTGTTGTCGCGGTTGCAAACGCCCGGCACGCGTGTCCGGGGTGTGCCCCCTCACGAACGGCGCTGCCGCCGGCACCTGGAGGGGGGAAACAGACGCGTGGGGTCTACACGGATGGGATCTTGCTGTGGGTCTTCCCCGGATGTTGCTCCAATGTGTTCCTATGGGCTGACCTAACACAACCGGGTGGGGAGGTCCACCGGTCAAAGCCCGTCCGTGCAAAGTCAAAGGGGTAGATCCCGTGGTCAAACGCTACAGGGTTAGGCGAGACGGGGGCACTGGGGGGTAGCAATGCCACCGGAGCGTCGCACCGGGCCCTCATACATGCGGGGTGGTGTGGTGGCATGTCCGAAGAGGCGGGACACGTCTCCGGGGCGTGGCCCCCCTCACGGACGGCGATGACACGGTAGTAGACATTTTGCGGTAACGATGCGGCGTCAATATTACTAAATACTCGGAGCGCGATAAAATCATGATTTTTTTGCACGCCGTGGGCACATGTGCTATAGGAACGATGGTATTTTTTCATAATTTTTGATGATGGAGAAGTATCCGAAAAATTCCCTCTACGCGGATTGCCCTTCGCGCGTCTACGGCTGTGGCCGGCGGCCTCCGGGGGCTAGCATGCCGCCAAATCTTGCGCCGGCGGCCTCTCACAAGTCTGGAAGTGTTGTCGCGGTTGCAAACACCTGGCACGCATGTCCGGGGTGTGCCCCCCTCACGAACGGCGCTGCCTCCGGCACCTGGAGGGGGGAAACGGACGCGTGGGGTCTACACGGAGGGGATCTTGCTGTGGGTCTTCCCCGGATGTTGCTCCAATGTGTTCCTATGGGCTGACCTAACACAACCGGGTGGGGAGGTCCATTGGTCAAAGCCCGTCCGTGCAAAGTCAAAGGGGTAGATCCCGTGGTCAAACGCTACAGGGTTAGGCGAGACGGGGGCACTGGGGGGTAGCAATGCCACCGGAGCATCGCACCTGGCCCTTATACATGCGGGGTGGTGTGGTGGCATGTCCGAAGAGGCGGGACGCGTCTCCGGAGCGTGGCCCCCCTCACGGACGGCGATGACACGGTAGTAGACGTTCTGCGGTAACGATGCGGCGTCAATATTACTAAATACTCGGAGCACGATAAAATCATGATTTTTTTTGCACGACGTGGCACATGTGCTATAGGAACGATGATATTTTTTCATAATTTTTGGTGATGGAGAAGTATCCGAAAAATTCCCTCCACGCGGATTGCCCTTCGCGCGTCTACGGGTGTGGCCGGCGGCCTCCGGGGGCTAGCATGCCGCCAAATCTTGCGCTGGCGGCCTCTCACAAGTCTGGAAGTGTTGTCGCGGTTGCAAACGCCCGGCACGCGTGTCCGGGGTGTGCCCCCCTCACGGACGGCGCTGCCGCCGGCACCTGGAGGGGAGAAACGGACGCGTGGGGTCTACACGGAGGGGATCATGCTGTGGGTCTGCCCCGGATGTTGCTCCAAAG
>NW_025252472.1:603-2044 GCF_018294505.1 Triticum aestivum | reverse complement strand
AAATTATGTCACAAAGGGTTGAAAGTTGATGACGTGGCTTTGAATGGTGCATGCCGTATGCAAAAAACGTCTGGAGTTGTAATAAGTTATTAAAATTTTGAAATGCCGGTCTAACAGATGAGTTTTCGTCCGAAACCCTGATACTTCGAAAGAGATTGTCCAGTTTGTACGCGAGGTGCATCCAGTTTTTTCCATGACCCTCTCTACTTTTTTGCACATGCTATGCGGGTGAAATGATGATACCGTGCCAAGTTTCAACCTTTTCAGAGTTCATTTGTAGAGCTTTTCAATTGCAGGGCCATTTAGCTCAAAACAAATCAGTAAATGCATTAAAAATAGCAAATTATGTCAGAAAGGGTGGAGAGTTGATGATGTGGCTTTGAGTGTTGCATGCTGGATGCAAAAAACATCCGGAGTTGTAATAAGTTATTAAAATTTTGAATTGCCGGTCTAACAGATGAGTTTTCGTCCGAAACCCTGATGCTTCGAAAGAGATTGTTCAATTTGCACACGAAGTGCATCCAGTTTTTGCGGTGGCCCTCTCTACTTTTTTGCACATGCTATGCGGGTGAAATGATGATACAATGCCAAGTTTCAACCTTTTCAGAGTTCATTTGTAGAGCTTTTCAATTGCAGGGCCATTTAGCTCAAAACAAATCAGTAAATGCGTTAAAAATAGTAAATTATGTCAGAAAGGGTTGAAGTTGATGACATGGCTTTGAATGGTACATGCTGAATGCAAAAAACGTCCAGAGTTGTAATAAGTTATTAAAATTTTGAATTGCCGATGTAACAGATGAGTTTTCGTCCGAAACCATGATACTTCGAAAGAGATTGTCCTGTTCGTACACGAAGTGCATCCAGTTTTTGCCGTGACTCTCTCTACTTATTTGCACATGCTATGTGGGTGAAATGATGATACCATGCCAAGTTTGAACCTTTTCAGAGTTCATTTGTAGAGCTTTTCAATTTCAGGGCCATTTAGCTCAAAACAAATCAGTAAATGCATGAAAAATAGCAAATTATGTCAGAAAGGGTTGAAAGTTTATGACGTGGCTTTGAATGTTGCATGCTGGATGCAAAAAACGTCCGGAGTTGTAATAAGTTATTAAAATTTTGAATTGCCGGTCTAACAGATGAGTTTTCGTCCGAAACCCTGATACTTCGAAAGAGATTGTCCAGTTTGTACACGAAGTGCATCCAGTTTTTGCCATGACCCTCTCTACTTTTTTGCACATGCTATGCGGGTGAAATGATGATACCATGCCAAGTTTCAACCTTTTCAGAGTTCATTTATAGAGCTTTTCAATTGCAGGGCCATTTAGCTCAAAACAAATTAGTAAATGCATTAAAAATAGCAAATTATGTCACAAGGGGTTGAAAGTTGATGACGTGGCTTTGAATGGTGCATGCTGAATGCAAAAAACGTCCAGAGTTGTAA
>NW_025252472.1:0-593 GCF_018294505.1 Triticum aestivum | reverse complement strand
TGTAATAAGTTATTAAAATTTTGAATTGCCGATGTAACAGATGAGTTTTCGTCCGAAACCCTGATACTTCGAAAGAGATTGTCCAGTTTGTACACGAAGTGCATCCAGTTATTGTCGTGACCCTCTCTACTTTTTTGCACATGCTATGTGGGTGAAATGATGATACCAGGCCAAGTTTGAACCTTTCAGAGTTCATTTGTAGAGCTTTTCAATTTCAGGGCCATTTAGCTCAAATCAAATCAGTAAATGCAAGAAAAATAGCAAATTATGTCAGAAAGGGTTGAAAGTTGATGACATGGCTTTGAATGTTGCATGCTGGATGCAAAAAACGTCCGGAGTTGTAATAAGTTATTAAAATTTTGAATTGCCGGTCTAACAGATGAGTTTTCGTCCGAAACCCTGATACTTCGAAAGAGATTGTCCAGTTTGCACACGAAGTGCATCCAGTTTTTGCGGTGGCCCTCTCTAGTTTTTTGCACATGCCATGCGGGTGAAATGATGATACCATGCCATGTTTCAACCTTTTCAGAGTTCATTTGTAGAGCTTTTCAATTGCAGGGCCATTTAGATCAAAACAAATCAGTAAATGCATT
>NW_025252471.1:0-2044 GCF_018294505.1 Triticum aestivum | reverse complement strand
GCGCTCATTGCTTTCCTGCGGGCGAATGTCGACGTGTTTGCGTGGCAACCGTCTGATATCCCCGGTGTTCCCAGGAAAGTAATTGAGCACCACCTAGCCGTTTGTCCTCATGTGCGGCCCGTCAAGCAGAAAGTCAGGAAGCAAGCAGTGGAGCGCCAAGAGTTTATTGTAGAAGAGATCAAGAAGCTGGAAGCAGCAGGGCTTGTCAGAGGAGTGCTCCATCCCACGTGGTTGGCCAATCCTGTAGTTGTGCGCAAGGCCAACGGGAAATGGAGGCTTTGTATAGACTTCACTGATGTCAGTAAAGCTTGTCCCAAAGATCCATTTCCCTTGCCGCGCATTGACCAGATTGTTGACTCCACTGCCAGATGTGATTTGCTTTCATTTCTTGATGCATACTCAGGATACCATCAGATCTTCATGGCAGAAGAGGATGAGGAGAAAACTGCATTCATCACACCATGTGGCACATACTGCTTTGTACGGATGCCCTTCGGGTTGAAGAATGCTGGCTCAACGTTTGCAAGGGTAGTCCATGTCGCTTTTGAGCCACAGATACACAGAAATGTGGAGGCCTACATGGATGATATAGTGGTCAAGAGCAAGGACAAGGCTACTCTGATTCAAGATTTAGACGAAACCTTTGCAAATCTGCGCAAGATCAACCTCAAGCTTAACCCCGAGAAGTGCGTCTTTGGAGTCCCTTCCGGCAAGCTTCTCGGGTTCTTTGTGTCTCAGAGGGGAATTGAAGCCAACCCTGATAAGATCAAGGCCATTGAGCAGATCGAAGCACCGAAGCGCGTCAAGGATGTGCGAAGGCTTGCCGGTTGCATGGCTGCTCTCAGCAGGTTTATCTCTAAGTCTGTTGAGCGCGCCCTGCCATTTTTCAAAATATTGAAAAAGGCAGGTCCAATGAAATGGACTCCGGAAGCAGAGGCTGCGCTGCAGTACTTGAAGAGGTACCTGTCCTCCACTCCAATACTTGTCGCACCTAAGCCACAAGAGAAGTTGATGTTGTATCTAGCAGCAACCAATCAAGTGGTTAGTGCTGCGTTAGTAGCGGAGAGGGAGGCGGACGATGAGCCAGCAACCGCGGAAAGTGAATCCAGCGACAAGCAGGGGGCTTCTCCGACAAGCTCTGGTCCCGACAAAGATGGATCTGCGCAGGCATGCAAGGAGGTGTAGAAGAAAATGGTGCAGCGCCCAGTTTACTTTGTCAGTTCCCTTCTGCAGGGAGCTAGGTCAAGGTACTCTGGTGTGCAGAAATTGCTTTTCGGCCTTCTCATGGCCTCGAGAAAGCTGCGCCATTACTTCCAGGCACATGAGATCACAGTTGTCACTCGCTTTCCGCTAAAGAGGATACTGCAGAATCCAGAAGCAACAGGCAGGATTGTCGAGTGGGCACTGGAACTGACAAGCTTTGGCCTCAAGTTTGAGAGCACTTCAACTATCCAAAGCAGAGCATTGGCAGAGTTCATAGCAGAATGGACGCCAACACCAGATGAAGAAATTCCAGAAACGAGCATCCCCGTCAAGGAGGCAGGCAAAGAGTGGCTGATGTACTTTGATTGTGCCTTCTCGCTGCAAGGCGCCGGTGCTGGCGTGCTGCTCATCGCACCCACCGGAGAGCACCTCAAGTACGTAGTCCAGATGCACTTTCCCAAAGAGCAAGCAACAAACAATACTGCAGAGTACGAGGGTTTGCTTGCCGGCCTCAGAATCGCAGTAGACCTTGGGATCAAGAAGCTCATTGTCAAGGGTGACTCACGGCTTGTCGTCCGCCAAGTGAACAAGAGCTACCAGAGTCCGTTGATGGAAGCTTACGTGGATGAAGTGAGAAAGCTAGAAGAACACTTTGACGGCCTGTAAATGGAGCATGTTCCACGAGCTCAGAACGATATTGCTGATGGCTTGTCAAAGTGCGCCGCACTAAAGTTACCTGTGGAACCAGGGATCTTTGTGCTCAAGCTGACTCAACCATCCGTAACACCGTCAACTGGACAAACCAAGAAGAGGAAGTTGGTTTCTGGTGACTACTTTCCGG
>NW_025252470.1:0-2044 GCF_018294505.1 Triticum aestivum | reverse complement strand
GCGCTCATTGCTTTCCTGCGGGCGAATGTCGACGTGTTTGCGTGGCAACCGTCTGATATCCCCGGTGTTCCCAGGAAAGTAATTGAGCACCACCTAGCCGTTTGTCCTCATGTGCGGCCCGTCAAGCAGAAAGTCAGGAAGCAAGCAGTGGAGCGCCAAGAGTTTATTGTAGAAGAGATCAAGAAGCTGGAAGCAGCAGGGCTTGTCAGAGGAGTGCTCCATCCCACGTGGTTGGCCAATCCTGTAGTTGTGCGCAAGGCCAACGGGAAATGGAGGCTTTGTATAGACTTCACTGATGTCAGTAAAGCTTGTCCCAAAGATCCATTTCCCTTGCCGCGCATTGACCAGATTGTTGACTCCACTGCCAGATGTGATTTGCTTTCATTTCTTGATGCATACTCAGGATACCATCAGATCTTCATGGCAGAAGAGGATGAGGAGAAAACTGCATTCATCACACCATGTGGCACATACTGCTTTGTACGGATGCCCTTCGGGTTGAAGAATGCTGGCTCAACGTTTGCAAGGGTAGTCCATGTCGCTTTTGAGCCACAGATACACAGAAATGTGGAGGCCTACATGGATGATATAGTGGTCAAGAGCAAGGACAAGGCTACTCTGATTCAAGATTTAGACGAAACCTTTGCAAATCTGCGCAAGATCAACCTCAAGCTTAACCCCGAGAAGTGCGTCTTTGGAGTCCCTTCCGGCAAGCTTCTCGGGTTCTTTGTGTCTCAGAGGGGAATTGAAGCCAACCCTGATAAGATCAAGGCCATTGAGCAGATCGAAGCACCGAAGCGCGTCAAGGATGTGCGAAGGCTTGCCGGTTGCGTGGCTGCTCTCAGCAGGTTTATCTCTAAGTCTGTTGAGCGCGCCCTGCCATTTTTCAAAATATTGAAAAAGGCAGGTCCAATGAAATGGACTCCGGAAGCAGAGGCTGCGCTGCAGTACTTGAAGAGGTACCTGTCCTCCACTCCAATACTTGTCGCACCTAAGCCACAAGAGAAGTTGATGTTGTATCTAGCAGCAACCAATCAAGTGGTTAGTGCTGCGTTAGTAGCGGAGAGGGAGGCGGACGATGAGCCAGCAACCGCGGAAAGTGAATCCAGCGACAAGCAGGGGGCTTCTCTGACAAGCTCTGGTCCCGACAAAGATGGATCTGCGCAGGCATGCAAGGAGGTGTAGAAGAAAATGGTGCAGCGCCCAGTTTACTTTGTCAGTTCCCTTCTGCAGGGAGCTAGGTCAAGGTACTCTGGTGTGCAGAAATTGCTTTTCGGCCTTCTCATGGCCTCGAGAAAGCTGCGCCATTACTTCCAGGCACATGAGATCACAGTTGTCACTCGCTTTCCGCTAAAGAGGATA
This sequence comes from Triticum aestivum, assembly GCF_018294505.1. NCBI lineage: Eukaryota > Viridiplantae > Streptophyta > Magnoliopsida > Poales > Poaceae > Triticum > Triticum aestivum. The sequence goes on along the minus strand of NW_025252470.1, from coordinate 682 downwards.
CTGCAGAATCCAGAAGCAACAGGCAGGATTGTCGAGTGGGCACTGGAACTGACAAGCTTTGGCCTCAAGTTTGAGAGCACTTCAACTATCCAAAGCAGAGCATTGGCAGAGTTCATAGCAGAATGGACGCCAACACCAGATGAAGAAATTCCAGAAACGAGCATCCCCGTCAAGGAGGCAGGCAAAGAGTGGCTGATGTACTTTGATTGTGCCTTCTCGCTGCAAGGCGCCGGTGCTGGCGTGCTGCTCATCGCACCCACCGGAGAGCACCTCAAGTACGTAGTCCAGATGCACTTTCCCAAAGAGCAAGCAACAAACAATACTGCAGAGTACGAGGGTTTGCTTGCCGGCCTCAGAATCGCAGTAGACCTTGGGATCAAGAAGCTCATTGTCAAGGGTGACTCACGGCTTGTCGTCCGCCAAGTGAACAAGAGCTACCAGAGTCCGTTGATGGAAGCTTACGTGGATGAAGTGAGAAAGCTAGAAGAACACTTTGACGGCCTGTAAATGGAGCATGTTCCACGAGCTCAGAACGATATTGCTGATGGCTTGTCAAAGTGCGCCGCACTAAAGTTACCTGTGGAACCAGGGATCTTTGTGCTCAAGCTGACTCAACCATCCGTAACACCGTCAACTGGACAAACCAAGAAGAGGAAGTTGGTTTCTGGTGACTACTTTCCGG
>NW_025252469.1:0-2044 GCF_018294505.1 Triticum aestivum | reverse complement strand
ATTGTTCAGAAAATTCAATTTATGTTCACAACATTAAAAAAAGTTCACCAAAATCATTAAAAACACAAAAATCCATTACAAAGATTCACTATAATTCAAATATTATTCATGAAAATTCAAGAAAAGTTCACAAAGTCAAAAATAGTTCACCAAAATACAAGGATGTTCACAACATTGAAATAAAAGCTCAACTAAAATATAAATTTTATTTATCATATATCACCAAACTCAAATTTTTTCACGGTGTGGAAAAACATAATTCAAGTAATTAAATATTGTTCGTCAAATTAAAAAAAATGTGTTTACAAAATTGCAAAAAAAAAGTTGACCAAATTCACTAATATTGTTAACCACATTCAAAAAAGGACAAACCATTTTTCATAACTACATCAATACCTTCTTTCTCTAATACGCTAAAAGTGCACACCGGCAGGCTGCTGTATTGAACAAATGGTACTCCCTCTGGTCCTTTTTACTCCGAATATAAGATTTGTTTGAGCCCAAACTTCATAAAGTTTGACCATATTTATATGAAAAATATTAACATCTACAATACTAAAGTTATTTAATATGAAACTAAATTCATGGCGCATCTAATTATATTGATTCCTTATTGTGAATGTTGATATTTTTTCCCTAAGTTGGTCTAACTTTACAAAGTTTGACTTCGAAGAAATCCTAAATATATAGTCATTATGCAATTTGATCTTAATGTAAGTCCATGTGGGTATATTATGAATGTTCAGAAAGCCTAAATATATAGTTATAACCATAGTTCGGCACAACCACCATTAATGTTTTTATCCTTGACAAGGTAATATAGTTTATTACTACGGTAGGATGCATCAGTTCGCGACAAATTGTACACTTCATTTTATTTTTATCCAATAGTGTAACTATTAACCTAGCGGGGAAAATATGCTCCCCTTTACTTATCAAATAGTGTAATTAAGCACCAACATGGTTGTTAATTGGTAGTCCCTCCGTCCTAACATAAGTGTCTAAACTTTGTACTAACTTTATTACAAAATTGTACTAAGCTTGAAACACTTATTTTGGGACGGAGGAAGTACTTAATAAGGAGATGGTTGGAGGAAATAACCATGTCTCGATGCCTTCATATATCATGTCACATACAACAAAGTAATAATGGCAGCATGTTGGTTGTTTTTCTCTAAAAGAAAGATAAAGGTTGATGCATGGATGCCTTTATTATGCGATAATAATGTGATTGTGGGCAGTGTAAAACTGTCCCGATGGTTGGTAAGTACGTTTACATACAAAAAGAAAGAGTTTAATATTACACTTCTCGCTTCTTCAGCTTAACTATAATCCCATTTTTCATCTCTAGTATACAACATGCCTTGGGCTCGATGCTTTGCCCTTTCACCAGATGCACATTGAAGTTCCATAGCGTTGAGGCCACGACAATCATCATCTGCATAACCGCGATTTCCTTACCGAGGCACATCCTTGGCCCCGAGTTAAAGGCCAGGAACTTGTGAGATGGTACATACCTTAGACCATTGCCATCCTTCGAGAGCCACCTGTCTGGGTTATAGTCAAGGCAATCATTACCCCCATATGCCCTCCATTCTCCCCATGGAATGGAGAGAAATAAAGATGGCGTCGCCGGCATGCACCTCATGGCCACTCGGCATTGTATCATCAGCGACCACCGTCTTGAGCTCAGTAGGCGCCGCCGGTACAACCTGAGAGTCTCATACAAGGCAGCCCGAAGATAGGATAAAGATCTGGTCTCATCCGGCTCAAATATCACCATAGTGCCAACACCAGCTACTACTTTGTGTGATGCAATCGGTGAGAGTTCGTTGCGGATGATTGAAACGATGTTAGGGTTCTGGGCGAGGTTGTAGAAGATCCATGTCAGGGCTATTCCAACTGTGTCCCTCGCAGCGAGCATGTAGCCAATGGTGATAGCACAAAACAAGTCATCATTAGCGTAGTATGGGTCATCGAGGAAGAAAGATACAATATCCACACCTTGTTCTTCCTCATCATTATTAACTTGCCACGTCTTGAT
>NW_025252468.1:0-2044 GCF_018294505.1 Triticum aestivum | reverse complement strand
TTACGCCGAAGACCCTTTCGGATCCTCGGGGCCTTCTTATCGGCCTTCTTCTCTGGCACCTTGTACGGGGCCGGGACCAGCATCTCCGTCAGGAGAGCATCAGCTGGGTCTTCTGGCAGCAGAGTCGGATAGTCAACCTGCTCCGCTGTCTCCACATACTCCTGGATAAATATGCATAACTACTTAAGTCTCCCTCCTGAGTATATTGGGGAGGACTGAATCCGGTGATGGACTAAAAACTCACCTCACTGGGAAGCCGCGTGGCGTGGATCCCGCGGTCCTCGGATGTGGTAGGAGGTACTTCGGAGGCCTTGAACAACACCTTCCACGCGTCCTTGTGCTTCATGCCGTAGAGCCTCTGAAGCGTCCGGTGTTCGACCGGGACGAACTCCCACAGATTGAATGCCCACCTTTGGCACGGGAGGATCCGACGAACGAGCATGACCTGGATCATGTTGACAAGCTTGATGTTCTTGTCCTTCATGCTCTTAAGGAAGGTATGGAGTCTGGTCAGCTCTGTAGGTTCGCCCCAGGCCAAGCCCTTCTTTTCCCAGGAAGTGAGCCGCATGGGGGCTCCGGATCGGGACTCGGGGGCCGCCGCCCAGTTGGTGTCGCGTGGTTCGGTGATGTAGAACCACCCCGACTGCCAACCCTTCACGGTTTCCGCAAAGGATCTGTCAAGCCAGGTGATGTTGGGCATCTTGCCCACCATGGCTCCTCTGCACTCCGCTTGTTGGCAGCTCACAATCTTCGGCTTCACGCGGAAGATTTGCAGCCACAAGCCGAAATGAGGCTTGATGCGGAGGAAGGCCTCGCATACGACGATGAACGCCGAGATGTTGAGGACGAAATTCGGGGCTAGACCATGAAAATCTAGCTCGTAGTAGAACATGAGCCCGCGGACGAAGGGATGAAGTGGAAATCCCAGTACACCGACGAAGTGGGTGACGAATACGACCCTCTCGTGGGGTCCTGGGGTCGGAATGACCTGCCTGGCGTCCGATAGCCGGTGTGCTATGTCTGCGGCCAAGTATCCGGCCACCCGAAGATTTGTGATATGCTTCTCCTTGACGGTGGAAGCCACTCACTTGCCTCCTGCTCCGGACATGTTTAGCTGTGCGGAGAATACTTGGGCTTGGGCGCTGGAGCTCGAGTGGGCAAGAGTAGGCAAGGGAGAAAGAAGGCGTGGGTAAAAATGAGGAGATCTTATCCCTTTATAGAGGCGACGAAAGCGGTGTGCCTCCCCACTTGCCCGTTGGGAATCGTTTGCTTCCCAAGCTGTCACATCCCTAGTTCTGGCCTGACCTATGCTTGCTTCCATGTGTGCATCATGTTTAAATTTAAATGAAATTTGAATTGAGGAATTTTCAAAGCCTCAGAAACCTTCTAAAAATGATTAACATTTAAATCTTCTCAAATGAGTCCAAGAAAATGTTCCTGTTATTCCATAGAAATGTTGGTAAGAGGTAAAATTCAAACCAATATTCTTGGAGTCACAGAAATATTTATTTTGGCCATTTGAATTAATCCAATAACTATTTGCTTTGGATTTATATTTAATATATATATATATATTAAATATGACTCCAATAATTCTGGAAGTTTGTGAGTGGCTTTGTATATATTTTAGCAAGCCACATAAAAACCTACAGGATTTATTAAAATGATTTAGTGTATAAAACTAAATCAAAACAAACTACAGAAAATAAAAAACAGAATTAAATATAAATAAAAGCAGAGAGGAGAGAAAACTTACCTGGCGCTCACCTCTCAGCCCACCTGGCCCAGCTCCTCCAGCGGCCCAGCCCACCGCCGCTTCTCCCCCTGTCGTCTTCCTCCCCCTCGCCCCGAAGCTGCTCGGTGGCGCGCGCGGCCATGCGCCCCGGCCACCTCCTCCCTCCCAGCCTGCCTGGCTCCTCCTCGACGCCCCGGTGACGCCACGCGCCTCCCCGACCCCCCTCTCACTTCTCCCTCGCTCTCTGGACCTCCCTCCCCCTCGCTTCTCTGCTTTCCCCCCCATGACCAAGAGCCGCCGCTGATGTCG
>NW_025252467.1:0-2044 GCF_018294505.1 Triticum aestivum | reverse complement strand
CGTTGACCGCTGATGCAATGATGACGTCATGCTGACGCAATTATTTATTTTCTGGAATTAAAATAATTCAGAAAATCCAGAAAATGTTTTAAACTTCAAAAATTCATAACAATTCAACCGTAGCTCAGATTAAAATAATTCATATATGAAAAATTATCAGAAAAATGCAACCTTTCCATCTGTACTAGTTTCATGCATGAAAAACCAACCTATACATGCTGAATATGGGAAAACACATTATGGCATATATAAGAGACCTAATTTAGAAATGCATTTGAACCTTTGGTTCAAATGGACTTCAAACCAATTGAACACTAGTTGCATTAGCTCAACAGCATCACATCTACATGCCATGTTCATGCATCATATTGTTGCATATGATTGTGTATTGATTGCCGGCACCGTTCCTTCTCGATAGGTCCTGCTCCGGAGACGTTCCAGAGTACCTGTCTGTGAAGCAGTGCCTCCCTTGTTAATTTACCAGGCAAGCAAACCCCCTTGTTCATTTCGATAAAACCCTACTCTCTCGCTCCTGCTCTTAGTTATTGCATTAGGACAACAACGCTTCATCTGCTACTTTGTGCTGCGGTAGTTGAACCCATTCCTCTGCATGACCTGTCATTGCCACAGTAAATAGTTGAAACCCACTAGCATGTTTAGGAGTTGATTGAAGCCACTGATGTGTTCCTACCATGTTATGCCTGCTATTGCTTAGAGTTGTGTCAGGTCTGATTCATTGGGAATGAATTGGAGTGTCACGATATGTTCTGATGCTGAGAGTGAAGTGTGTGAACACGATTTGGTAAAGGTAGCGGTGAGAGGCCATGTAGGAGTACATGGTGGGTTGTCTCACTGGAACCGTCCTTAAGCACTGAGTTCTGTGCATGTTGTCCAATGACTCGATACTACCACACATTGGGTTCCGGTAACTCGACCCCTCTCGACTTATTAACCAACTTGGTCTCTGTCCAGGAGTCGCAACTAGTTTCTGGTGTTTGTAGGTAGTGCTATTCTTCTACCAAGTGGCACCCGGCAGGGTGGGCTTGGGACAGACTAGGCACACGTGGCACGGTGTACCGAGTGGCACCCGGTTGGTGGGCTCGGGAACCCTGCTCACATCGTTTGGGGCCGTGAGCGACACCCCGGCCGGATCTCCTTGCGGATGGAACCCGAATAGGCGATAAACCTGGACTAGAGTCTTGTGTGGTTAGTCAGGTCGTGGCCGACACCCTTGCCAGGCTTCCGCTTGAAGGTTGCCGAGATACATGACGTGTACATGGCGGTAAGTGGCGAGAGCGTGTGTGAAGAAGTACACCCCTGCAGGGTTAGCATGATCTATTCGAATAGCCGGGTCCGCGGTTATGGACTTCTTGGATGCTTACATGGTACATAGACAACTTGAAGTGGATACTCTAAAATGCTCAAGACAAGTGTGAGTGCTATAGATGGCCTTCTCGTAGGGAGACGGGGATGAATCCATAGTAGTGTATTGTGTGGTGATTAGTGGACTCGTGTACGTTGTTTCACCTCCAAAGTTTCTGGTAGTCGTAGAACAGGATAGCCACAGAGTCAAAGCTGGCTTGCTGCAACTAAACCCCACATTACCCTCTTGATACAAATGCATGTATGATAGGATCTGATGTAAGTCTTGCTGAGTACCTTTGTACTCATGTTGCTTTATTTATGTTTTTGCAGCGGAGACTTCGGTCTTACTAGTGTTCTCGTGGACTTCGACTAGTAGCTAGTACCTCAGCTACGATCTTGATCGGATGTTGTAGATAGTCAGGCTTCCAGCCTTTTTCATTTGTAGATGTCTGTACCCAGACATGTAATGCTTCCGCTTGTTGCTTGTATGCTCTGTATGACGGGTCTTGTGACCCCTGTTTGCAATAAATGCTATGATGGCTCTTCTGAGCCTTTATCTATATAATTGTTGAGTTATGCTGTGATGCCATGTTGTACAGCACATACTTGCATGTTATGCGTACGTGTAATGTGTAGTGCTATGTGTGGGATCTGACTATCTAGTTGTTTATCTTTAGTA
>NW_025252466.1:0-2044 GCF_018294505.1 Triticum aestivum | reverse complement strand
CTTAGGTCTCATGTTTACTCATGTCAATGGCATAATCAACTAGCGAGCAATAATAATAAATCTCGGATGACAACACTTTCTCAAAACAATCATGATATGATATAACAAGATGGTATCTCGCTAGCCCTTTCTGAGACCGCAAAACATAAATGCAAAGCACCTTTAAAGATCAAGGACTAACTAAACATTGTAATTCATGGTAAAAGAGATCCAGTCATAGTCATACCCAATATAATTAACAATAATGAATGCAAATGACAACGGTGTTCTCCAGCTGGTGCTTTTTAATAAGAGGGTGACGACTCGACATAAAAGTAAATAGATAGGCCCTTCGCAGAGGGAAGCAGGGATTTGTAGAGGTGCCAGAGCTCGATTTTAAAGGAGAGATAAATAATATTTTGAGTGGCATACTTTCATTGTCAACATAACAACCGAGATATGGCGATATCTTCCATGCTACACACATTATAGGCGGTTCCCAAACAGAATGGTAAAGTTTATACTCCCCCTCCACCAACAAGCATCAATCCATGGCTTGCTCGAAACAACGAGTGCCTCCAACTAACAAGAGTCCCGGGGGAGTTTTGTTTGCAATTATTTTTATTTGATTTTCATAAAGCATGGGACTGGGCATCGCGGTGACTAGCCATTTTCTCGTGAGTGAGGAGCGGAGTCCACTCCTCTTGAGAATAACCCGCCTAATAGGGAAGATATAGACAGACCTAGTTGATACATGAGCTATTCGAGCATACAAAATAGAATTTCATTTGAAGGTTTAGAGTTTTGCACATAGTACAAATTTACTTGGAACGGCAGGTAGATACCGCATATAGGAAGGTATAGTGGACTCATATGGCATAACTTTGGGGTTTAAGGGATTGGATGCACAAGCAGTATTCCCGCTTAGTACAAGTGAAGGCTAGAAAAAGACTGGGAACCGACCAACTAGAGAGCGACAACAGTCATGAACGTGCATTAAAATTAATGAACATTGAGTGCAAGTATGAGTAGGATATAATCCACCATGAACATAAATATCATGAAGGCTATGTTGATTTTGTTTCAACTACATGCGTGAACATGTGCCAAGTCAAGTCACTCGAATCATTCAAAGAAGGATACCACCCTATCATACCACATCACAACCATTTTAATAGCATGTTGGCACGCAAGGTAAACCATTATAAACTCCTAGCTAATTAAGCATGTCATAAGCAACTATAATCTCTAATTGTCATTGCAAACATGTTTATTCGTAATAGGCTGAATCAGGAATGACGATCTAATCATATTTACAAAAACAAGAGAGGTCGAGTTCATACCACCTTCTCTCATCTCAATCAATTGATCATATATCGTCATTATTGCCTTTCACATGCACGACCGAACAATGTGAATAATAATAATAGTGCACGTGCATTGGACTAAGCTGGAATCTGCAGGCATTCAATACAAAGGAGAAGACAAGATAATATGGGCTCTTGGTTAAATCAACAATAATGCATATAAGAGCCACTTCAACATTTTAATCATGGTCCTCTCCTCTCGACCCCCAAAGAAAAGAAAAGAAATAAAACTATTTACACGGAAAAGCTCCCAACAAGCAAAAGAAGAACGGGAAATCTTTTTGGATTTTCATTTAACTATTACTACTACAGCATGAAAATAAGCTAGCCAAAAGCTACAACTAATTCTTTTTTAGTTTTTCTTAAGGTTTATCAAACACACAAGAAGAAAGCAAGAAAAGGAAAATAAACTAGCATGGATATTACAGTGAAAACTATGAGCACCGACAACTAGCAATGAGTGTGTGCACATGAATGTAATGTCAGTGAGAAATACGTACTCCCCCAAGCTTAGGCTTTTGGCCTAAGTTGGTCTATTGCCACGGCTGGCTTGGCGGATATCCATAGTTGTAGTTGGGGTCGTACTGTGAAGAAGCCTCAGATTGCCACTGGTTGGCAATTACCTCCGGATCCCACTGGTAATCAAACTGTCGTGGAGGATCAAATTGTGGTTCCGACTCTGGCTCTAGCTCTGTAGG
>NW_025252465.1:0-2044 GCF_018294505.1 Triticum aestivum | reverse complement strand
TATTACTACTATCGAGATTTAATAAGAATAGACCACTCTTCAAGGGTGCATGACCATAAAAGATATTACTCATATAAATAGAACAACCATTATTCTCTGATTTAAATGAATAACCGTCTCGCATTAAACAAGATCCAGATATAATGTTCATGCTCAACGCTGGCACCAAATAACAATTACTTAGGTCTAATATTAATCCCGAAGGTAGATGTAGAGGTAGCGTGCCGACTGCGATCACATCGACTTTGGAACCGTTTCCCACGCGCATCGTCACCTCGTCCTTTGCCAGTGCCCGCTTATTCTGTAGTCCCTGTTTCGAGTTGCAAATATTAGCAACAGAACCAGTATCAAATACCCAGGTGCTACTGCGAGCTCTAGTAAGGTACACATCAATAACATGTATATCACATATACCTTTGTTCACCTTGCCATCCTTCTTATCCGCCAAATACTTGGGGCAGTTCCACTTCCAGTGACCAGTCTGCTTGCAGTAGAAGCACTCTGTTTCAGGCTTAGGTCCAGACTTGGGTTTCTTCTCTTGAGCAGCAACTTGCTTGCCGTTCTTCTTGAAGTTCCCCTTTTTCTTCCCTTTGCCCTTTTTCTTGAAACTAGTGGTCTTGTTAACCATCAACACTTGATGCTCCTTCTTGATTTCTACCTCCGCAGCTTTCAGCATTGCGAAGAGCTTGGGAATAGTCTTGTTCATCCCTTGCATATTATAGTTCATCACGAAGCTCTTGTAGCTTGGTGGTAGTGATTGGAGAATTCTGTCAATAACGCAATCATCCAGAAGATTAACTCCCAATTGAATCAAGTGATTATTATACCCAGACATTTTGAGTATATGCTCACTGACAGAACTGTTCTCCTCCATCTTGCAGCTATAGAACTTATTGGAGACTTCATATCTCTCAATTCGGGCATTTGCTTGAAATATTAACTTCAACTCCTGGAACATCTCATATGCTCCATGACGTTCAAAACGTCGTTGAAGTCCCGATTCTAAGCCGTAAAGCATGGCACACTGAACTATCGAGTAGTCATCAGCTTTGCTCTGGCAGACGTTCATAACATCTGGTGTTGCTCCAGCAGCAGGCCTGGCACCCAGCGGTGCTTCCAGGACATAATTTTTCTGTGCAGCAATGAGGATAATCCTCAAGTTACGGACCCAGTCCGTGTAATTGCTACCATCATCTTTCAACTTTGCTTTCTCAAGGAACGCATTAAAATTCAACGGAACAACAGCACGAGCCATCTATCTACAATCAACATAAATAAGCAAGATACTATCAGGTACTAAGTTCATGATAAATTTAAGTTCAATTAATCATATTATTTAAGAACTCCCACTTAGATAGACATCCCTCTAATCCTCTAAGTGATTACGTGATCCAAATCAACTAAACCATGACCGATCATCACGTGAGATGGAGTAGTTTTCAATGGTGAACATCGTTATGTTGATCATATCTACTATATGATTCACGCTCGACCTTTCGGTCTCCGTGTTCCGAGGCCATATCTGCATATGCTAGGCTCGTCAAGTTTAACCTGAGTATTCTGCGTGTGCAAAACTGGCTTGCACCCATTGTAGATGGACGTAGAGCTTATCACACCCGATCATCACGTGGTGTCTGGGCACGACGAACTTTGGCAACGGTGCATACTCAGGGAGAACACTTCTTGATAATTTAGTGAGAGATCATCTTATAATGCTACCATCAATCAAAGCAAGATAAGATGCATAAAAAGATAAACATCACATGCAATCAATATAAGTGATATGATATGGTCATCATCATCTTGTGCTTGTGATCTCCATCTCCGAAGCACCGTCATGATCACCATCGTCACCGGCGCGACACCTTGATCTCCATCGTAGCATCGTTGTCGTCTCGCCAATCTTATGCTTCCACGACTATCACTACCGTTTAGTAATAAAGTAAAGCATTACATCGCGATTGCATTGCATACAATAAAGCGACAACCATATGGCTCCTGCCAGTTGCCGATAACTCGGTTACAAAACATGATCATCTCATAC
>NW_025252464.1:0-2044 GCF_018294505.1 Triticum aestivum | reverse complement strand
GCGAGGAGGAGGGAGGAGGGACGGAAGGAGGGGAGTACCTCGGCAGCGGACGGACAAAGGCGGCGGCACCGGCGACGCACGACGACGGTTATCGGCACGGGGGGCGAGAGTGAGAGTGTGAGTGAGGGTGCCAGTCGTGTGCGTGGGGATAAGGTAGGGATAGTTGTAGCGCGTTTGCTGAAACGCGCTACAGATAATAAGAATAGCAGTAGCGCGTTGTACATAAACCGCTACTGCTAAGTGTAACTATACAAAAAATACGCGTCAATGCAAAAATACATTGGCCATCAATGATCTTTTTGTGTACAATCTGAATTGTCAATATGAGTCCTATTCGGTAGGAACCGGAGAGGACTCATATTGCGGCCACAAATTTTACACATAGAGTTCAGTGAAGACCAACTGGTTGTGGTAGTTTCAAAAATAACATATTTAAGGTGGTAAACACCCTGTTCACGGAGCGAGGTGGGACTAAACTTGTGGGCTGATCTTAGCAGTAGTGGTTTTCCCATAAGTGCGCTGCTGCTAACTTCTATAGCAGTAGCGCTGTTCAATAAAGCGCGCTACAGCTATAACTAGCGGGGGGGCGAGGTCATGGCAATTATAGCAGCAGCGCGGTTCGTGTTGGACGCGCTACTGCTATTTTCCTATCAGCAGCGCGTTTGTCTAACACGCGCTGCTGCTAAATAGCAGTAGCGTGGTATTTTTGGGAGCACTGCTGGTATGATTCTGTGTATAGGCTTTTCCCTAGTAGTGTATCTATAATTTTTGATTGCTCCATGCTACTTTATCTACTGTTTTAGGCAATATTGGGCTTTATTATCCACTTTTATATTATTTTTTGGACTAACCTATTAACCGGAGGCCCAACCCAGATTTGCTGTTTTATGCCTATTTCAGTCTTTCGAGGAAAAGGAATATCAGACGGAGTCAAAACGGAACGAAATCAACTGGAGAAGTTATTTTTGGAAGGAAAGCCACCCGATGGACTTGGAGTGCACGTCAGGAGATACGGGAGGTGCTCACGAGGGTGGGGGGCGCCCCCCCTGGGCGCGCCCCCCTGCCTCGTGGGACGCTCGTAGATCCACTAACGTACTTCCTGCACCCATATATACCTACGTACCCAAAAACTTCCAGAACAGAACCTAGATCGGGAGTTCCGCCGCCGCAAGCCTCCAGAGCCACCAAAAACCAATCGGGACCCTGTTCCGGCACCCTGCCGGAGGGGAATCCCATCACCGAAGGCCATCTTCATCATCCCGACGCTATCCATGACGAGGAGGGAGTAGTTCACCCTCGCGGCTGAGGGTATGTACCAGTAGCTATGTGTTTGATCTCTCTCTCTCTCTCTCGTGTTCTCTCTCGTGTTCCTCTATGGCACGATCTTGATGTATCCCGATCTTTGCTACTGTAGTTGGATCTTATGATGTTTCTCCCCCTCTACTCTCTTGTGATGAATTGAGTTTCCCCTTTGAAGTTATTTTATCGGATTGAGTCTTTTATGAGAACACTTGATGTATGTCTTGCCATGATTATATGTGGTGACAATGGGATATCATGTGCCACTTGATGTATGTTTTGGTGACCAACTTGCGGGTTCCACCCATGAACCTATGCATAGGGGTTGGCACACGTTCTTGACTCTCCGGTAGTAGCTTTGGGGCATTCTTTGAAGTACTTTTATGTTGGTTGGATGAATCTGAGATTGTGTGATGCATATCATATAATCATGCCCACGGATACTTGAGGTGACAATGGAGTATCTAGGTGACATTAGGGTTTTGGTTGATTTGTATCTTAAGGTGTTATTCTAGTACGAACTCTTTTATAGATCGATCCAAAAGAATAGCTTTGTGGTGGTTTTGTACCCGACCATAATCTCTACGTTTGTTCTCCGCTATTAGTGGCTTTGGAGTGACTCTTTGTTGCATGTTGAGGGCTCATTTTATGATCTATCTATGTTATTATTGTTGAGAGAACTTGCACTAGTGAAAGTATGAACCCTAGGCCTTGTTTCCTATCATTGCAATACCGTTTACGCTCA
>NW_025252463.1:0-2044 GCF_018294505.1 Triticum aestivum | reverse complement strand
GCTCGTACCATGGCAATCTCCATTTCCTTGTAGTACTCTTCAACGCTCTTGGTTCCTTCTTGAGTAGTTGGAGTTTCTTGAAGAGGTCGCGGTTGTAGTTGTTTGGCACAAATCGTGCTCTCATGACATCCTTCATTTGCGCCCTCGTAGTGATGGGTGGTTCACCTCTTGCCTCTCGGCCCTCAATGACTTGTTCCCACGAAATGAGGACGTAGTCTTGGAATTCAAGGGATGCCATCGCGATTTTCTTCTCTTCTTCGTAGTTGTGCAAGCGGAAGATTTTGTCAACCTTCAGTGCCCATGATATGTACTCTTCGGGGTCATTTCTTCCGGTGAACTTGGGCACGGTGAACTTTATCTTGCCATATCGTTGCTCTTCATTGTGTTGGGGTCGAGGATGATGACGCCCATGTCGTTGAGGATTGACAAACTCATGTTGCTCTTGGCGAGGAGGGTTGTCGACCTCATGTTGCTCTTGTCTTGGAGGATTTCCATTGTCGTCTTGCACTTGTTGAACTTGATGTTCTTGGCGAGCTTGTGGAGGAGCTTGTCGAGCTTGAGGAGGAGCTTGATGATGCACACGTGCTTGGAAAATCCTCTCTTGGACTTCATCGTGAAGCGCTTCTTGTTGTAGGCGAGCTTGTCAGCCTCGTTTGGCTACGGCTCGACTTGAATCTTGAAGGGCACGTTGCGCCTCATGTGCTTGAGCTTCACGAAGTTGTTGTTCTTGGCGTTGTTACTCGGCGTCTTGGGCATCTTGGTGTTGTCGCAAACGCTCCTCTTGTTCTTGTTGTCGTTGGCGTTGTTGTTCTTGTGCTTGCGCGAATGCAGCTTGGGTTTGACGATGTCGATGCTCTTGAGAGTCGGTGTCGTGTAGAGGATTGTGGTTGGCTTGACGATCTTGACGCGCGGCATGACGAAGAGTGTTCGATGTCGGGGTACTTGAGCCGGAGATAGTGTCGTCGGAGTGTCAACTTGAGCGGCTCCTTCTTGAGGAGGACGAAGTGGTAGAAGAGCGGTTGACCAACAAGGCACGCATCTCGTCCATCCTTGCGTCATTCTCGTGCTTGTGTTCGTCAAGCTTGTTGTCGAAGTAGTCTCTTGTTCATTGCTCGGAGAGTCGCAAGTCGATGGCGAGGTTGTCGATGCGGTCACTCATTGCTAGTTGCTCTTCATGCAAGGCTCGTTGTGTACCAAAGAGGTGTAGCTTGGTGACGTAGTTGTTTGAGTCGTCGTCTTGCTCAAGGAATAGTGGGTTGGTAGAAGTATTTGGCCTATCCATCATTCCAAACAAAGATATGTGAGTGGGAGAAAGAGAAGAACCAATACCAAATGTACCTTGATCGATGTTGAAGATGGATCAAAGATCACTCCAATGTGTAACAAGGAAATAGCACAATTGGTACCAATTCTTGTCGGTTTCTCACACCTACACAAGTAAAAGCTTATGGCGGGGCTCGGTTAGGATGGTGGCACAAAATTTGATGCAATTGTAAGTGAAACTCAATAATGTTGGAAAAGATTCACAAATTTGCAAATGCAACAAGTAGACCAATATCAAGATATGGTACACGGAAACACACACGCAAATAGATAATGTGGGGTTGTGCAACCAAGGGTGAGCCAAAATGTGGAAGCCACAAAGATGCTCTTTTTGCACAACTCTAGAGAGACGCTAGCACGATTGCACAATAGGCAGATACGAACTTGTGCACAACCTACTAAGCAAAAATGCAACGACTTCTATCCCAAGTATGCTATATGTATGATGTTTCTATGCTATGATCCAAGATGATCGAGTATGACAACCTTAATGTTGTATGATGCTATGGTTCTTGCTTATAAGCTCTTTGCGTATCTTTCCCTTTTGCTTAAAAGCTTGTTTGGCTCCTTGTTGTTTGAGCTCTTTTCTCATGCAATGCTTCACGAACCAAGATAGCAATTGTGTATGCGATGACAATGTTGTGACACAAGAGATGATACCAAGAGATGCACCATGATGATATGGTATGTATGCTATGGGAAGTATGATCCCGCGAAGAAC
>NW_025252462.1:0-2044 GCF_018294505.1 Triticum aestivum | reverse complement strand
CCATTATATGCATCGATATGACTTAAGTTTTGGCCAAGCCGGGTTGCCTGGCTCCTGTGCTTACCCCTACGTTCCCGATTGTTCGGCTAGGAGGTAAAGGGAGCACCTCTGCGATTGTTACTGCCGGGTCAGCCGGACGTGTACCTCAGACTGGGTGAAGCCGAAGGCTAGCGTTCTTAAGGGAATATTCGGTCGGTGACCTGAAAGATGATTTATTACTTACCTATTTATCTGCCCCTAGATGCTTTTTCTGCTATTTTCGCAGTCTGGACATGCACTTTAGGGCATGCCTCCGAGGGAAAGGAACCCTTAACGGAACTATACTCCCTGGAAGATGTTTCTTATTAACCATGTAATATAACATAGCTAGTTGGGCACTTGTCTGATAAAGCAATTATGACCCCTACGCCTTGTCTCCATGCATGCCCCGGTTCTTTTATAACCGTAAGGGTATTCAGACACACTCCGGACTGTTGGGTCCCGAGGTTGAAGCAAAAAGGTCCGCAAAGACAAACGTTCTACAATCCGGCTAGAAGGCATTTTACATGTCATTTTAAAATTACATCGTCGAACTGACTGATTGTACTCCTCTTCAATCCCATCTAACAGGCTGTCTAATTTACAGTCCTGTTGGGAATATTTCGCGGCCAACTCTACTTGGCCGTACATCAGGCTCACAGGGATCTCCTTCCCATCGGGCCCCATAGGTCCGACCTCGGCCATGTGGTTTGGGTCAGCCTTCGGGTACCGCGTCTTCACCATGGCCCAGGCCTCCCTGGCGCCTTGACGGCAGGCCGATATCTTCCACAGACGGAGACGCCGCCGTACTCCCTGAAGCTTCTCAGCAAGCCCTCCAAGACCCTTGGGTAGGGAGACGGAAGGCCATAAGGCCTGAACGACGCCGCTCATCGCCTGCCGAACACGTTCGTGCAGTTGCAGCAGCTCGGGAAGAGGGTCTCCCGTGGAACCACGCATCTCCTCCGCCGGACGACCCGTGAGCACACCTACAGACACATTTCTGTCAATCGACTTCCTCGCCGAGCTCTTCTTTTCAAAAGAGTTTGCTCAAGCACTTACTATAAATGCCGCGACGAAGCCGCCGATTCTCCTTTATGGAGTTAGACAGCTGGACCCGGACATCTTTTAGTTCTTCGCCCAGCTGGGTGTTGGCATCTTGGAGTTTGTTCCTCTCCTGCTACACCCTCATAAGCACCTTCTCGCCGGCCTTCAACTGGCGCAGAAGATGTTGCTTGTCCGGATCTAGTCCGGCACCCTCTGCAATATTATTGTCAGACTATACACACACGCCGCACTTCATAAACTACTTCTCTTTTCAAAATATGAATTACCAGAGGGGGTCTCCGTGGCTCCCCCGGCAGCGGCTAGTGCAGCCTCAAGTTGGGCCTTGCATTCTTGAAGCTCCTGGGACAGGTGGGTATTCTTCCCGGTAAGATCCTGCATAACAAATGATCCTTAAATCAGTTAGTTTAACTATTTTAAGTCTCGGGGGCTACTGGCATATATAACTATTAAAATTCCTCACCCGTATGTCTTTTACATACTGCTCCGTGGCTCTGGTTAAACCATCTTGAGCAGCACGGAGGTGCGCGTCTCCCGCATTAAAGGCATTCAACGCCTCTGGGGAGAAACACGCGTCACAAAGAACTATCCGACGGCGCCTGTGATTCATGGCGCTCTCCACCTCAAACCTGGTGGCGGACAACCTGTCGGCATCCTCCGTTGGAGGAGCATCCGGCTCGCGCCTTGCGCTCGCCTCCCCCTCCGGACCAGGCGTTGGAGCCTGGCTGGCGGAGGCTTGGTTGGCACCCTCTCCGGACTCAGTCCGGCGAGCGCTCTTTCTCCTGGAAGAATCATGAGCATTAATATACCTCCCAGGAGTCTTTCCCTTAAAAGACAATGGTGCACCATACCTTTGCGGCGATGTTTCGATTCGCGCCGCACTCCTCTTCTGCCTGCTAGGCCGCACTGACCTCGTTTGGTCAGTCGCCGCGGGCTCGGCTTCCTGCCGTAAAGGCACCACCTG
>NW_025252461.1:0-2044 GCF_018294505.1 Triticum aestivum | reverse complement strand
CAAGTTACTATCACAAGATATGTCCGGGCGGCAAGAACGTGTGACCGTTACTTTCAATTCTTCCTTGCAATTGCTTGATGGTTTGCTTGTTCCGACCTCAATATCGGGTGCAATTTTAGATGGCTATGAAGATGCAGAAGACAATGCTGCTATCGAAGCTATTAGGCACATGGAAAATGCATATGGCAGAGAAATGAGAGACTACCACTACACTAATGTCAAGAGGCTAGAAAATCAACTCAAGCACCTGGTCAGATAGTTAGTAGCAGCGAATGAGACAATCAAGAAGCTACGCAAAGGGTGGCACTACACCGTCAGATATATGAGTTCGTATTGTACTCAAATACAAAACACAATGACTGCTCGACACTTCAGAGGGCAGGATAACACCAAAGGGCTTATAAAAGCAGCACTTGCAAGCATTGAAAAACTGACACAGAGGCTACGCTATATTGGTATGAAGTCTGAACAACGCCTAGAGACTACAAGAGATAGCTTTTGGTAAACTTCGGTCAATATGCGCTCATCAGCACGCTTGTAAGGTTAGTAGAAGAGCTACCTTTTGTTTTATATCAAGCAGCATGGTATATTTTTCATTTTGGAGCATTCTAAGTAAGATATGTATAGCAGGTAGCATTCCATTGCTGCCTCTTTGGTGAAAAGCAGTGTTGACAAAAGGGCCACCATCACTAGAGGCTGGAACGACTTCTTCCATCAGACGCACATGGAGGAAGGTCAAGCATATGCTTTCGCCTTCAAATGCACTTCCAAGGGACTGCGCCTGATCGTCTAATCAAGTTGCACGAGCCCCTTATTATATAGCATTAGTATACATGCCTACCAAGACTTCTATCTTTATCATGCTTTTGAATCTTATGTAATCACTTAAGACCATCCTGTGCATTTAACTGTCGGGCATTTGCTACTTAGACTGTTGTCTGGTGCGCTTCTGAACCAATATATGCTTTTGTCTTCAAGTGCACGTCCAAGGACCTCTGCATAATTGTCTATCAGTATCACTTGCTTGCTGCATGCAGTATCATGAGCTGTGCTTTGGCAGCAACAATACTTTAGAAAACCTTCCTTTGCCTACTGCATGTTCTTTGCTCATTGCAACTATGCAAGCTCTACTTTTTGAAATTCTTAGTGTAAAGATTTCTTATCAAGAATGTTTGCTCAAGAGAGTCCAGATGCATGCCAATGCCAACTGAAAAGGCTCTTATATATGTTTAAATCTGTATCTACATATTTCAATGCAAACTCCTCCAGTACCTTCCTTGCGCTCGGCCTTTGCGCCATGGGCGCAACGTGTCATCTAGTATATATAACACACCAATGGAGCACCCAGTGTGAACCAAGCAGCCAGTGTGGGTAACTTGCAGTTTCCATGTAGTTACCAATGTCATGCGTGTCAGCGCAGTGAATCAGTTTGCAACGCAGGCATGTCATTGGCAGCCGTCGAGCATGGGAAGCATTGCGATCAGTTCAATAAGAATAAGCACAAATTGAAGAATTCAGTTTCTAGCGAGATCAACTTTTCAGAATGTTGCCTCAGTTTCGACTGTCTATTCTGTGCACATAGATATGTTCACTTCCAGTTGTCGTAATTTTAGAACCGCATGAGTGAAATTTTGAGCATATATGTAATTATCCACTTGTAAAACTGAATGTATGCCCGATGTTCTATATTTATGCAATACACACTCTAGCTGTGCATGGATTCAAACTGAGGAATGACAATTGCGAGAGTTGGCTAGGGCGTTTTCCCGTTTGGAATGAACTCTATAATTGGCGATTTAGCCAGCATGTCATGGTAATGGAAAGCAATGTGTTAATTAAAAAGTGTACATCTAAGTGCTATGCTGCGCCAGCACAACTACATCCCTGCCAAATTATAAAACGTTTTGTTAGACCATTTTAGCCTACCAAACCATCTTATAATTTGGAACAGACGTAAGTAGCTTATAATATCTTGAAATGGTAGTAGTTCTGTCCACATGAGCTAGTTAAGATTATTTGGCTATTCCTCACGAAAAGAGATTAT
>NW_025252460.1:0-2044 GCF_018294505.1 Triticum aestivum | reverse complement strand
GTCCCTGTAAGTCTGTGCCACTTTGGGTTTACGACTAGTCATGTCAGCCCGGGCTCTTTATCATATGGATGCTAGCGACACTATCATATACGTGAGCCAAAAGGCGCAAACGGTCCCGGGAAAAGGTAAGACGACACCCGTGGGGATACCGTGCGTGAGGCCGCAAAGTGATATGAGGTGTTACCAGCTAGATCGATGTGACATTGAGTCGGGGTCCTGACAGAAAAACTATGGGCATTTCAGTGATGTCGTATCTTTTGATTCGACATACAGCACTAACCAATATGAATACACCTTTGCGCCCTTCACTGGAGTAAACCATCACATGCAAAGTGTCTTTTTTGGGGCGGGGTTTCTACTTCATGAGGCAGAAGAATCCTATGTTTGGTTGTTCAGGTCATTTCTTAGATCAATGGGTGGGATTGCGCCTAGAGTGATCATAACTGATGAATGTGTTAGGATGAAAAATGCAATCAGAAAAACTGTACCGAACACGACACATAGATTGTGCATGTGGCACATTATGGAAAAGGTTCCAGGGAAGGTACACCCGGAATTGAGGAATGACCTTGTGTTCTATGATAGGATGAAACATTGTGTGTGGAATTCTGAAACACCTACTGAATTTGAGGATAGGTGGCAACCTTTCATCTTAGAGTTTCAGTTGGAGGACCACGAGTGGTTTGCCAAAAGGTATAAGCTTCGTGCGACATGGATACCGGCTTACTTTATGGACATTCACCTAGCTGGTCTACTCAGGACAACTTCTATTTCAGAGAGTGCAAATTCATTTTTAGACGTTTCATTCGTTGCAAGCTTACCTTTGTTAAGTTTTGGCTAAGGTTTGACACTGCTTTGAAATGTCAAAGGCAAAGTGAGCTGATTGCCAATAACACAAGTGAATACACAACAAGTGAGTTGTTGACATCGTGGGAAATAAAGAGACATGGCAGGGCGCTATTCACCCATGAGGTTTTTGAATTTTTTCAGGCCCAGGTGCTTGCTGCTAGAGATGATTGTGATGATCAGCAGACAGAAAATCGTGAAGGGATTAAAATCATGTTTGTCAGCGATCAATACAAGAAGATTAGAGAAGTGTGTTATGACACAACATCCATGACTGCTAAATGTTCTTACAAGCTTTTTGAGTCCAAGGGAATTGTGTGCCGTCACATTATTAGGGTATTAAGGGGTGCGAAAATAAATGAATTGCCAAGCCTTTATATTCTTAAGTGATGGCAGAAAAATTGCAAAAGGTATATTTCTTATCATGTCGATGTAGACACGTTAATAGTTATCTACTTTGACCCACATGATGATGATGATGTGATAATTTTCCTATTCATAGGGACATTGTCTATGATGGGGAAGGGAATGTGATTGAAGAAAATTTAACAGATCCGGTTGACATTGCTGTGAAAAGGAAGATAGTTGCTGTGAGATTAGCTAGAAGATCTCATACGAAAATCCAAACACTCCATGGAAGGAATTGAATTCCCGCACAATAGTTTGTGTGGCATTGAGTTGGGTTTAGCCCAACTAGTTTCGACCGTACCATGCAATACACAAGAAAATGAGGAGTCATGTATTGGGAGTGTCATTCCAAAGGATGTTACAATCCTCACACCTAAGGATATCAATCAAAGGGGCACATGCTCTAGAATAAAGGGCCATATGTATGGTGCGAGGAGTGGATCCGGTGAGAAGAGAAGGCCTGGAATTCATCAAAAAGTCGCGCGCAAATGCAGCACCTGTAAGGAAATGGCGTTTCATGATGCAAGAACATGTTCTAAAAAACAAAAAACAAAACAGTAGAGGTTTGTGCTCCTTGCTTCGAAGACTACCACTTATTTGTCTTGCTATGACCGCTCAACTAGGCTGATTAAAATGATTAGGCATACATTATTCATTGACCAAAGATATGTGCGGCTTCCGTTTTTTTATTGGCCTATGGTATGGCTACAACAAGGATGTGTGTATGTGCTTTAGTACTAATCCTTCGTCCATGACATGAGCCAATCTGCCATCTTGTTCATTTATTTTT
>NW_025252459.1:0-2044 GCF_018294505.1 Triticum aestivum | reverse complement strand
CGCCGAGAGCACCAAGGCGATGGACGACGGCGAGGCCTAGGAAGGGGACGACGCGGAGCCGGGGAAGACGCGGCAGTGGATGCCCACGCGGAGAGGAGTACGAGGGTTCACTGGTTCGGCTGCGGCGTGAGGCTGCCGTCGCCGCAGAATAACAGGGGGTGTGGGTGAGTAGAGGGATACCCTGGGCCAGCGGTGGGAGTAGTAGGGGGCGGTGAGGCCTCCGCGGCATCACAGCCGGCCACGAGAGGCAGGAGCACGCGGCACGACCGGTTCTTTGGGCGGCTGGAGCAAGAACACCAGAGGTTGAAGAAGCACTATGGCCGTTGGATGGACATCGTACGGTCACTGGAGCTAGAATCGTTCATATTGACTAAGTTGACAAAGCCCTCCGTCCTCGTCAACTTAGTAGGCCCACAAGTCAGCCACCCACTATGGTGGGTCCCAGCTAGCACGGGGTATTCATTTTTTGGTGCGTAATAAGGAGGCACTTCCTTGCGTGCGAAGATATAGCTGGTGGGTCCGACCTGTCAGCGGGGGGAACGTTTTTTTCACGAAATACAGAAGCCCTTCCCACGTACAGTGCATGTACAGTGCGTAATAAGTTGGAACTTTCCTTGCGTGCGACCATGGACCTCGTGGGTCCCAGCCGTCAGGCTCTCCACGTACAGTCCTCTTCCGATGACTCTCGTATGTTGACCACGCCGCGCCGAGCGCATCGAGGCAGTGGACGACGGTGAGGCCCCAGACTGGAACGACCCAGAGATGGGGAAGACGTGGCAGTGGAGTCGCAGACGGAGAGGAGTGGGAAACTTGACTGGTTCGGGTGCGGGGTGGGCCTACACTCGGCAGAGAATAACAGGAGGTGCGGAGTGGAGGGATGGCCTGGCCGTCGGCGGGGTAGCATTTCGCTGAGGAGCACAAAACAACGCCGCTGGACGCCGAAGGCTGGAGCAGGCGGTTCCGGCAGCGCTGGGGGAAGAAGACGAGAGATTGAAGAAGAATGCCGGCCGTTGGATGTAAATCCAACGCCTTCTTAGGCTTCGACCTACTGGCCCACATGTCAGCCAGTCCATTTGTTTTTTAGTCCATTTGGTGGGCTGGGTGAAACAATGATGTAGCATCTATGCAGCCCGTTTAAATCCCATTTGCATTTTTCTCGAAATCCGCGGACTTGCTGGGCTGGGTGAAAATATCATGTTGGGCTAGACAGAGAAATGTTAAAAAAACATAAACACATGATTGCACGTCAGTAAAATCTTTGCAAGCTTATGTACGCAATCACTAGGAGTTAACTTGCCAAGTTATATATAAACAATTATTATTATTATTTTGTAAGAACTTTTAACTTCCGAAATAAAATATCATTTTAATTTGATGAGTTAATAGTACGTGGGGTATTATTATTATTTAGGCTAGACGTGGGACAGTTGAGTTGGTTCTAGGGGAAAGTACTGGGAGAAAACTCAGTTTACATCGAAAAAGAAAGTGGGAGAAAATTCAGAGACCTGCTTGGTCCACCTGAGGAGGGGAATATGTTGGGAGGAAGGAGATTCAAAGCACGGCAGCCGAGTGAACTAGTTTTTTTACGGACAAGTGAACTAGTTTACATACATAAGCAAATAGCCACTAAAAAAAGCAATCAGGTTGATGGGTTCTTAAAAGAAATATTTCGGACAAAACAGATAATTACGACACATAGGCTAATGCATGAAACACTCAGATGATAAAGGTGCTTATAAACAGATAAAGTACAACATCTAGACCTTCCTGGCACGCTTGATCATGACGCTGCGGTTGTCCGTGTACTCGTCGGTTACGAGAAGCAGACACGCCCTCATGTCCAAGATCTGCCTGTACATGTCGTAGCATGTGTATGCGTCCTTGGCCGCGTAGGCTATGTAGGCTAGATTCAGAGGTACCTCCCACGTGTTCAGGTCGTCTTCTTTCATGTTGGCGTATCAGGGGTCGATGATGGTCTCAGCGAGGTCAACCACGGAGTCCTTCTCCTGCCTGTTGCTGATGATCTTGTATTGCTTCTAGATGT
>NW_025252458.1:0-2044 GCF_018294505.1 Triticum aestivum | reverse complement strand
ACCTCTCACAAGTCTGGAAGTGTTGTGGCGGTTGCAAACGCCCGGCACGCGTCTCCGGGGTGTGCCCCCCTCACGGACGGCGCCGCCGCCGGCACCTGGAGGGGGAAACAGACGCGTCGGGTCTACACGAAGGGGATCTTTCTGTGGGTCTGGCCCGGATGTTGCTCCAAAGTGTTCCTATGGGCTGACCTAACACAACCGGGTGCGGAGGTCCACTGGTTAAAGCCCGTCCGTGCAAAGTCAAAGGGCTAGATCCCGTGGTCAAACGCTACCGGGTTAGGCGGGACGGGGGCACTGGGGGGGTAGCAATGCCACCGGAGCGTCGCACCGGGCCCTCATACATGCGGGATGGTGTGGTGGCATGTCCGAAGAGGCGGTACGCGTCTCCGGGGTGTGGTCCCCCCTCACGGACGGCTATGACACGGTAGTAGACGTTCTGTGGTAACGATGCAGCGTCAATATTACTAAATACTCGGAGCGCGATAAAATCATGATCTTTTTTGCACGACGTGGGCACATGTGCTATAGGAACGATGGTATTTTTTCATAATTTTTGGTGATGGAGAAGTATCTGAAAAATTCCCTCTACGCGGATTGCCCTTCGCGCGTCTACGGCTGTGGCCGGCGGCCTCCGGGGGCTAGCATGCTGCCAAATCTTGCGTAGGCGGCCTCTAACAAATCTGAAAGTGTTGTGGCGGTTGCAAATGCCCGGCACGCGTGTCCGGGGTGTGCCCCCCTCACGGACGGCGCCGCCGCCGGCACCTGGAGGGGGTAAACGGACGCGTCGGGTCTACACGGAGGGGATCTTGCTATGGGTCTGGCCCGGATGTTGCTCCAAAGTGTTCCTATGGGCTGACCTAACACAACTGGGTGGGGAGGTCCACTGGTCAAAGCCCATCCGTGCAAAGTCAAAGGGCTAGATCCCGTGGTCAAACGCTACAGGGTTAAGCGGGACGGGGGCACTGGGGGGTAGCAATGCCACCGGAGCATCGCACCGGGCCCTCATACATGCGGGGTGGTGTGGTGGCATGTCCGAAGAGGCGGGACGCGTCTCCGGGGCGTGTCCCCCTCTCACGGACGGCGATGACACGGTAGTAGACGTTCTGCAGTAACGATGCGGCTTCAATATTACTAAATACTCGGTGCGCGATAAAATCATGAGTTTTTTGCATGACGTGGGCACATGTGCTATAGGAACGATGGTATTTTTTCATAATTTTTGGTGATGGAGAAGTATCCGAAAAATTCCCTCTACGCGGATTGCCCTTCGCGCGTCTACGGTTGTGGCCGGCGGCCTCCGGGGGATAGCATGCTGCCAAATCTTGCGTAGGCGGCCTCTCACAAGTCTGTAAGTGTTATGGCGGTTGCAAACACCCGGCACGCGTGTTCGGGGTGTGCCCCCCTCACGAACGGCGCCGCCGCCGGCACCTGGAGGGGGGAAACGGACGCGTCAGGTCTACACGGAGGGGATCTTGTTGTGGGTCTGGCCCGGATGTTGCTCCAAAGTGTTCCTATGGGCTGACCTAACACAACCGAGTGGGGAGGTCCACTGGTCAAAGCCCATCCGTGCAAAGTCAAAGGGCTAGATCCCGTGGTCAAACGCTACAGGGTTAGGCGGGACGGGGGCACTGGGGGGGTAGCAATGCCACCGGAGCATCGCACCGGGCCCTCATACATGCGGGGTGGTGTGGTGGCATGTCCGAAGAGGCGGGACGCGTCTCCGGGGCGTGGCCCCCCTCACGGACGACGATGACACGGTAGTAGACGTTCTGCGGTAACGATGCGGCTTCAATATTACTAAATACTCGATGCGCGATAAAATCATGAGTTTTTTTGCATGACGTGGGTACATGTGCTATAGGAACGATGGTATTTTTTCATAATTTTTGGTGATGGAGAAGTATCCAAAAAATTCCCTCTACGCGAATTGCCCTTCGCGCGTCTACGGCTGTGGCCGGCGGCCTCCGGGGGCTAGCATGCCACCAAATCTTGCGTAGGCGACCTCTCACAAGTCTGGAAGTGTTGTGGCGGTTGCAAACGCCCG
>NW_025252457.1:791-2044 GCF_018294505.1 Triticum aestivum | reverse complement strand
CCGGCGGCGGCGCCGTTCATGAGGGGGGCCACGCACCGGAGACGCGTGCCGCCTCTTCGGACATGCCACAACACCACCCCGCATGTATGAGGGCCCGGTACGACGCTTCGGTGGCATTGCTACCCCCCCAGGGCCCCCGTCCCGCCTAACCCTGTAGCGTTTGACCACGGGATCTAGCCCTTTGACTTTGCACGGACGGGCTTTGACCAGTGGACCTCTCCACCCGGTTGTGTCGGGTCGGGCCCAGAGGGACACCGGGGAGCAACATCCGGGCCAGGCCCACAGCTACATCCACTCCGTGTAGACCCGACGCGTCCGTTTCCCTCCTCCAGGTGCCGGCGGCGGCGCCGTCCGTGAGGGGGGGGGCACGCACCGGAGACGCGTGCTGGGCGTTTGCAACCGCCTCAACACTTCCAGACTTGTGAGAGGCCGCCTACGCAAGATTTTACGGTATGCTACCCCCCGAAGGCCGCCGGCCACAGTCGTAGACGTGCGAAGAGCAATCCGCGTAGAGGGAAGTGTTTAGATACTTCTCCATCACAAAAAATTATGAAAAAATACCATCAGTCCTATAGCACATGTGCCCACGTTGTTTTAAAAACTCATGATTTTATCGCGCTCCAAGTATTTAATAATATTCGCGCTGCATCGTTACCGCAGAACGTCTACCACCGTTTCATTGCCGTCCGTGAGGGGGGCCACAACCCGGAGACGCGTGCCGCCTCTTCGGACATGCCACAACACCACCCCGCATGTATGAGGGCCCGGTACGACGCTCCGGTGGCATTGCTACCCCCCCAGGGCCCCCGTCCCGCCTAACCCTGTAGCGTTTGACCACGGGATCTAGCCCTTTGACTTTGCACGGACGGGCTTTGACCAGTGGACCTCTCCACCCGGTTGTGTTAGGTCGGCCCATAGGAACACTTTGGAGCAACATCCGGGCTAGGCCCACAGCTACATCCACTCCGTGTAGACTCGACGCGTCCGTTTCCCCCCTCCGGGTGCCGGCGGCGGCGCCGTTCGTGAGGGGGGCCACGCACCGGAGACGCGTGCCGCCTCTTCGGACATGCCACAACACCACCCCGCATGTATGAGGGCCCGGTACGACGCTCCGGTGGCATTGCTACCCCCCCAGGGCCCCCGTCCCGCCTAACCCTGTAGCGTTTGACCACGGGATCTAGCCCTTTGACTTTGCACGGACGGGCTTTGACCAGTGGACCTCTCCACCCGGTTGTGTCGGGTCGGCCCAGAGG
>NW_025252457.1:0-781 GCF_018294505.1 Triticum aestivum | reverse complement strand
GACGCGTGCCACCTCTTCGGACATGCCACAACACCACCCCGCATGTATGAGGGCCCGGTACGACGCTCCGGTGGCATTGCTACCCCCCTAGGGCCCCCGTCCCGCCTAACCCTGGAGCGTTTGACCACGGGATCTAGCCCGTTGACTTTGCACGGACGGGCTTTGACCAGTGGACCTCTCCACCCGGTTGTGTCGGGTCGGCCCAGAGGGACACCGGGGAGCAACATCCGGGCCAAACCCACAGCTACATCCACTCCGTGTAGACCCGACGCGTCCGTTTCCCCCCCTCTAGGTGCCGGCGGCGGCGCCGTCCGTGAGGGGGGGGCACGCACCGGAGACGCGTGCTGGGCGTTTGCAACCGCCTCAACACTTCCAGACTTGTGAGAGGCCGCCTACGCAAGATTTTACGGTATGCTACCCCCCGAAGGCCGCCGGCCACAGTCGTAGACGTGCGAAGAGCAATCCGCGTAGAGGGAAGTGTTCAGATACTTCTCCATCACAAAAAATGATGAAAAATTACAATCAGTCCTATAGCACATGTGCCCACGTTGTGTAAAAAAGTCATGATTTTATCGCGCTCCAAGTATTTAATAATATTCACGCTGCATCGTTACCGCAGAACGTCTACCACCGTTTCATTGCCGTCCGTGAGGGGGGCCACAACCCGGAGACGCGTGCCGCCTCTTCGGACATGCCACAACACCACCCCGCATGTATGAGGGCCCGGTACGACGCTCCGGTGGCATTGCTACCCCCCTAGGGCCCCCGTCCCGCCTAACCC
>NW_025252456.1:0-2045 GCF_018294505.1 Triticum aestivum | reverse complement strand
TCCACGAAACAGGCAAGAATCGGCCATAATTGCAAGTGCTAACGACGGACACGTAAACGCACCTTCGGGATTGTCAATCGTGGAAATAGCTCTGGGACCCCAAAATGGTGAGTAATAGTCCATGGAAGAGCCCAGAATCGAACAAAACTAAGATTGCTGGTGGACAACACATAAACGCACCCCGGGGTGCGTCAATCGTGGAAATCGCTCCGGGACCCCAAAACAATGAGTAATAGTCCATGAAACGGGGCAGAGTCGGCCTAAGCTGTGAGTGTTGATGACCGAGACATAAATGCACCCGAGGGATCGTCCATCGTGGAAATCGCTCTAGGACCACAAAACGGTGAGTAATAGTGCATGAAATGAACCAGAATTGGCCAAAATTGCGAGTGTTGATAACCGACACGTAAACCCACCCTGGGGTTCGTCAGTTGTGGAAATCACTCTGGGACCCCAAAACAATGAGTGATAGTCCAAGAGACGGGCCAGAATCGGCCAAAACTGTGAGTGTTGATGACCAACACGTAAGCGCACCTTGGGTTCAACAACTATGCAAATTGCTTTGGGACCCCAAAATGGTGAGTAATATTCCAAGAATCGGGCCAGAATCAGCCCAAACTGCGATTGTTGATGACCGACACGTAAGCGCACCTTAGGGTTCAACAACCATGGAAATCACTTTCGGACCCCAAAACGGTGAGTGATAGTCCACGAAACAGGCAAGAATCGGCCAAAATTGCAAGTGCTAACGACGGACACGTAAACGCACCTTCGGGATTGTCAATCGTGGAAATAGCTCTGGGACCCCAAAATGGTGAGTAATAGTCCATGGAAGAGCCCAGAATCGAACAAAACTAAGATTGCTGGTGGACAACACATAAACGCACCCCGGGGTGCGTCAATCGTGCAAATCACTCCGGGACCCCAAAACAATGAGTACCATGAAACGGGGCAGAGTCGGCCTAAACTGTGAGTGTTGATGACCGAGACATAAATGCACCCGAGGGATCGTCAATCGTGGTAATCGCTCTAGGACCACAAAACGGTGAGTAAGAGTGCATGAAATGAACCAGAATTGGCCAAAATTGCGAGTGTTGATAACCGACACGTAAACGCACCCTGGGGTTCGTCAGTTGTGGAAATCACTCTGGGACCCCAAAACAATGAGTGATAGTGCAAGAGACGGGCCAGAATCGGCCAAAACTGTGAGTGTTGATGACCGACACGTAAGCGCACCTTGGGTTCAACAACTATGCAAATTGCTTTGGGACCCCAAAATGGTGAGTAATATTCCAAGAATCGGGCCAGAATCAGCCCAAACTGCGATTGTTGATGACCGACACGTAAGCGCACCTTAGGGTTCAACAACCCTGGAAATCACTTTCGGACCCCAAAATGGTGAGTAATAGTCCACGAAACAGGCAAGAATCGGCCAAAATTGCAACTGCTAACGACGGACACGTAAACGCACCTTCGGGATTGTCAATCGTGGAAATAGCTCTGGGACCCCAAAATGGTGAGTAATAGTCCATGGAAGAGCCCAGAATCGAACAAAACTAAGATTGCTGGTGGACAACACATAAACGCACCCCGGGGTGCGTCAATCGTGCAAATCGCTCCGGGACCCCAAAACAATGAGTAATAGTCCATGAAACGGGGCAGAGTCGGCCAGAACTGCGAGTGTTGATGACCGAGACATAAATGCACCCGAGGGATCGTCAATCGTGGAAATCGCTCTAGGACCACAAAACGGTGAGTAATAGTGCATGAAATGAACCAGAATTGGCCAAAATTGCGAGTGTTGATAACCGACACGTAAACGCACCCTGGGGTTCGTCAGTTGTGGAAATCACTCTGGGACCACAAAACAATGAGTGATAGTCAAAGAGACGGGCCAGAATCGGCCAAAACTGTGAGTGTTGATGACCGACACGTAAGCGCACCTTGGGGTTCAACAACTATGCAAATCGCTTTGGGACCCCAAAATGGTGAGTAATATTCCAAGAATCGGGCCAGAATCAGCCCAAACTGCGATTGTTGATGAC
>NW_025252455.1:0-2045 GCF_018294505.1 Triticum aestivum | reverse complement strand
GACCATAAGAGTGCAATTCTATCAAGAAAAAAATGGTATACAAATAATGCTTCAAACCAGGAGCATATTACTATTCTTTGGATAATCACGGCATCCAGAGGTGGACGAGCTGAATCCGATGGTGAATTATCAATTTGCCCGGTGCCCCCCACCCCATCCACGCGCGCGGGCAGATCCACAGCTAAAATTCCATGTTGACATGAAATTTTCATAAGTCCTAACACAATAGCACTCATTGGTACATACAAGTAATGAGCTAATGCTCACTACTATCTGG
Source organism: Triticum aestivum (assembly GCF_018294505.1). Lineage (NCBI taxonomy): Eukaryota > Viridiplantae > Streptophyta > Magnoliopsida > Poales > Poaceae > Triticum > Triticum aestivum. Next base: position 1,768 of record NW_025252455.1, on the reverse strand, counting down.
TTACAATTGCAATTTCAAATGAAAATGTGATGCATGATTAGATTATTATTTTATTAACACAAACATATAAGTTGCCATAATAAGATATGGATGAAAGAAAATCTAAATGCAGTAACAAATGAGATATATTGCCTATAATGAAATTTTGATGTCATGTTACACTATTTGCCTCATGGAGCAAAGTGAAACTAGTGGTTCTTACTGTGTTGAAGAAAGATAAAGAGTATAGAAAAATAAAAGGTTAGGTTAACATGCAAACAAAGAATTTTCAAACTACGATCACTTGTATTAAGATTGCTTTTGTGAATTGGCCTTCAAGATGGGATAAGAGCGCCGCTTTTCTCCTGCCGGAGTACTTGAAGAAGTTCTATATGGAGATGCTGAGGACATTTGAGAATATTGAGGCTGAAATGCTAGCCAATACGAACTACGATATAGCACACCTGAAAAAAGCGGTAAGTTCATGTACCCTTTTCTGTCACAACATCTCTCTCTCTCTCTCTCTCTCTCTCTCTCTCTCTCTCTCTCTTCTCGTTAATTTTGGGATTACATCTCTTTGTTTGTGTGCAGGTCCAAAATAACGTGACTGGTTACCTACAAGAAGCGAAATGGTCACACAGGAACCACAAGCCAAGCTTTGTAGATCAGGTCAAGTTGACTAGTCTGAACATTGGTGTGCCAACGATATGTGTGAGTATGATGGCTGGAATGAGTGATGCAATGATGAAGACAGCGCTCAAATGGGCTGCTAGTGTCCCGGATGTCGTCATATCAGTTGGGAAGATTTCCCGTTTCATGAATGATATCGGTGCATTTGAGGTATATATATATAATATTTCAAAATTATTTTTTTGCATGCATGTTACTTGCTCCTTTCACACATGTAAGAAGCTCAATTTCAAGCATACTGAGATATAATTTTGACCAACAATTTTGAGTGCTAAAATGTGATTTATTTGACAAAAAATATCATAGTATGGATTATACTTTGAATTATTTTTTGGCAATGTCATTTTTATGATGCTACCTTAACTTCATTGGTCTATTTTTTTTATAAATTTGTACACATCGAAATGTGTTGGCACCTATGGAAAAGGGGGCAGGGCTCAGTTACCAAGTTTGTACTATCATTGTGAGTGCATGCAAGATTATTAAATTGATACATACTTACATAAAGATGATTATTGATGTCATCATACAGCGTCGAAAATGCAAGGGGGATATGGCAAGCACTGTAGAGTGTTACATCAATGAGTACAACGTGACAAGTGAAGTGGCCATTACCAAAACTGTTGCCCTGATAGAACATGAATGGAAGACCCTGAACCAAGCTCGCTTTCAAAATCATCTCCCTGCATTGCAGCAGTTCATTAGCTTAGCGATTAGCACAACATTTTTTTATGGTAACAGAAATGATATATACACTGGGTGAAACCTAACATATTTTTACTAATATATCTAACAAAACCAGGTTTTTTAAAAAGTTTTTGAACAAGTATCAGTCAAGTTTGGATCCATAGCAATACACAGGACACTTTGCTGTGCGCAATATAGGCATCATGTATGCAAAGATAAATTACTTAATTAGCTGATAGGGAATACTAGTAATTAAAACCTGGGATCTGTTGGAGGATGCGGTCTGGATTGGATGTACGTCTACGCTTGGCGACGACGGATGACATCTCCAGTGGAGATTGGGGAGCGAAGGTCGCCGATAAAACGGCGACTCGCGATTAGGATCGCGATCCTCTTGAAGAAGCGAACTCGC
>NW_025252454.1:949-2045 GCF_018294505.1 Triticum aestivum | reverse complement strand
TTCCGTTTCCCCCCTCCAGGTGCCGGCGGCGGCGCCGTCCGTGAGGGGGGGCACACCCCGGACACGCGTGCCGCCTCTTCAAACATGCCACCACACCACCCCGCATGTATGAGGGCCCGGTACGACGGGCCGGCGGCATTGCTACCCCCAGTGCCCCCGTCCCGCCTAACCCTGTAGCGTTTGACCACGCGATCTAGCCCTTTGACTTTGCACGGACAGACTTTGACCAGTGGACCTCTCCACCCGGTTGTGTCAGTTCGGCCCATAGGGACACCCGGGAGCAACATCCGGGCCAAACCCACAGCTACATCCACTCCGTGTAGACCCGACTCGTCCGTTTCCCCCCTCCAGTTGCCGGCGGCGGCGCCGTCCGTGAGGGGGGGGGCACACCCCGGAGACGCGTGCCGGGCATTCGCAACCGCCACAACACTTCCAGACTTGTGAGAGGCCGCCTACACAAGATTTGACGGTATGCTAGCCCCCGGAGGCCGCCGGCCATAGTCGTAGACGCGCGAAGAGCAATCCGCGTAGAGGGAAGCGTTCAGATACTTCTCCATCACGAAAAATTATGAAAAATTACCATCGGTCCTATAGCACATGTGCCCACGTCATGTAAAAAACTCATGATTTTATCGCGCTCCGAGTATTTAATAATATTCACGCCGCATCGTTTTTGCAGAACGTCTACTACCATGTCATCGCCGTCCGTGAGGGGGGCCACACCCCGGAGACGCGTGCCGCCTCTTCGGACATGCCACCGCACCACCCCGCATGTATGAGGGCCTGATGCGATGCTCCGGTGGCATTGCTACCCCCCAGGGCCCCCGTCCCGCCTAACCCTGTAGCGTTTGACCACCGGATCTAGCCCTTTGACTTTGCATGGACGGGATTTGACCAGTGGGCCTCTCCACCCGGTTGTGTTAGGTCAGCCCATAGGAACACTTTGGAGCAACATCCGGGACAGACCCACAGCAAGATCCCCTCCGTGTAGACCCGACGCGTCCGTTTCCCCCCTCCAGGTGCCGGCGGCGGCGCCGTCCGTGAGGGGGGCACACCCCGGACACGCGTGCCGCTTCTTCAGACATGCCACCACACC
>NW_025252454.1:0-939 GCF_018294505.1 Triticum aestivum | reverse complement strand
CCCCCCAGTGCCCCCGTCCCGCCTAACCCTGTAGCGTTTGACCACGCGATCTAGCCCTTTGACTTTGCACGGACGGACTTTGACCAGTGGACCTCTCCACCCGGTTGTGTCAGTTCGGCCCATAGGGACACCCGGGAGCAACATCCGGGCCAAACCCACAGCTACATCCACTCCGTGTAGACCCGACGCGTCCGTTTCCCCCCTCCAGGTGCCGGCGGCGGCGCCGTCCGTGAGGGGGGGGCACACCCCGGAGACGCGTGCCGGGCATTTGCAACCGCCACAACACTTCCAGACTTGTGAGAGGCCGCCTACACAAGATTTGACGGTATGCTAGCCCCCGGAGGCCGCCGGCCACAGTGGTAGACGCGCGAAGAGCAATCCGCGTAGAGGGAAGTGTTCAGATACTTCTCCATCACGAAAAATTATGAAAAATTACCATCGGTCCTATAGCACATGTGCCCACGTCATGTAAAAAACTCATGATTTTATCGCGCTCCGAGTATTTAATAATATTCACGCCGCATCGTTTCCGTAGAACGTCTACTACCGTGTCATCGCCGTCCGTGAGGGGGGCCACACCCCGGAGACGCGTGCCGCCTCTTTAGACATGCCACCGCACCACCCCGCATGTATGAGGGCCCTATGCGACGCTCCGGTGGCATTGCTACCCCCCAGGGCCCCCGTCCCGCCTAACCCTGTAGCGTTTGACCACCGGATCTAGCCCTTTGACTTTGCACGGACGGGATTTGACCAGTGGGCCTCTCTACCCGGTTGTGTTAGGTCAGCCCATAGGAACACTTTGGAGCAACATCCGGGCCAGACCCACAGCAAGATCCCCTCCGTGTAGACCCGACGCGTCCGTTTCCCCCCTCCAGGTGCCGGCGGCGGCGCCGTCCGTGAGGAGGGGCACTCCTCGGACACGCGTGCCGCCTCTTCAGA
>NW_025252453.1:0-2045 GCF_018294505.1 Triticum aestivum | reverse complement strand
CCGCCAAGGTTCCGCCTCATGGCGGCGGAGTTTCGTCCCGTAAGCTTGCTTATGATTTTTTCCAGGGTAAAAGACTTCATATAGCAGAAGATGGGCACCAGAGGGCTGCCAGGTGGCCCACGAGGCAGGGGGCGCGCCCAGGGGGGTAGGGCGCGCCCCCACCCTCGTGGCCAGGGTGTGGGCCCCCTCTGGTACTTCTTTCGCTCAATATTTATTATTAATTCCCAAAATGACTTTCATGGAGTTTTAAGACTTTTGGAGCTGTGGCCTTGAATAGGTCTCCAATATTTGCTCCTTTTCCAGCCTTGAATCCGAGCTGCCGGCATTCTCCCTCGATCTTTATGTAAACCTTGTAAAATAAGAGAGAATAGCCATAAGTATTGTGACATAACGTGTAATAACAGCCCATAATGCAATAAATATCGATATAAAAGCATGATGCAAAATGGACGTATCACCTTCCCCTCCCTCGGCGCAGGCACCAGAGGTGAGCACGCCTGCTCCTCCCCCTCCCCTACCTCTACCTAGGGTTCTTCAAATTTTAGTTTCATCAAATTAGTTAGGCTTCATGTATGGGTGGAAACGAATCAGATGCGGCTCGAATGTTTTCTTAGATGATGAATAAACACTATTGTAATGCATAATAATTTCTAAGGTTAATCATAAAACGAGTAAAATATGACCACTTATTTCACTTTTAAGTTGGATAATTGGAATACTTTCCACCCCTAGGTTCATCAAATTAGATGGTAATTAGGGCAGTAGTTCCTAGGTACTAATTAGTTAGTAAGAACTAGGTACTAATTAGGTACTAGTTTATTTTTATTTATAGTAAGTTTGTTTTTTAGTAAGAACTAGTTGAACATGTCATATTTGTTGTTATTTTTATAGTTAAAGCAATTTTTCCCGCATCGACGTCGACGATGCCTATCCCGCATCCTCGTCATCGACTCGGTGGAGGACGCTTGCTTGACCAGATGGGCCATGTCCGGGACTTGGGCTCTACCGAGCTGGTACTGGGAGGCGCTACCTACCGGGGGGCGCAACTTGGTGAGGAGTCAGCCTGTCATTGAATTGAACCTTCTTTGGTGGTGGTCGCATGGGCCAGTGATGGTCGAGAGGCTTGAGGACCCCGCGGAGGTGGTACGTCACCATGTCAGCGAGGAGGACGTGCACATCCGTCGCTACTTGGTTGCGCTGGAGCACATGTTCTCCAGTACCTGGCAGGTTCTCCAGGGATCTCACTGGAGCTATGATCCTGTGATGGTTCCTTCTCTTTGGGTGTCCACCGCCCGCGCCGATACCCGTCGTTCGCTAGGGTTTTAATTCTATTAGTGATGTTATATGTATGATACTATTCGGGATGTATTAGTGATAATATCCGACGATGTACAGACGCAAGAGATGATTTACTTTTGCTTATCGAATGCATGCTAATTTGAATAGTTATTTATTTTACGATTTGGTTTTGCTTATTGAAAGCTCATGTCAATATGAGTCCTATAAGATATTTTGAAATGTATATCTTGTGTTGCTCAAATAGGATATGTGCTTGCCCAAGTGGCCGGTCATGTTTGCAGGTTACACCTCCGAGTGGCCTATGTTTTGCCGGAGTGTTGATTCATTTCCGTTCAGGCAAATTTCAGGCGCTCGATATGTCCAATTTTAGCAAAGGTCATGCCGGATTTTTCCGTGAATTTTGGCATGACTTGTGCCACAATATGTAGGAAATATCGACTGCCCCGAATTTGTTTGTTGAGTATCCTGGTAGTGGTCTTCGATCAATTTTCAATTAATGTTTCAACTATGAACATAGGAACTGTCTGACGATGAAAAGGATTTCGGTATTTGCAAATACTGCGAAGACGAGCACGGAGTGTGCGATAGAATCTTCCTAGATGATGATAGGCGCTTCAGCATCAAGCTAGACGAGAACTTCAAAGTGGATACAGTAAGTCACAACGACAAGTCTTTTTTCGTAATTAAGCATGACATCTGCTTCATTTGCTTCAACTTATAATTTAATTTTTTTACTATTCTACTAG
>NW_025252452.1:0-2045 GCF_018294505.1 Triticum aestivum | reverse complement strand
ATATGAGGCAAGCATTCCTCCCACATTTTCTTATTATTCTTCAAAACAGCCCTAAGCATAGTAGACAACGTTCTATTGACTACTTCAGTTTGTCCATCAGTTTGGGGGTGACAAGTAGTACTAAAAAGCAGTTTAGTCCCCAACTTAGCCCATAAACATCTCCAAAAGTGGCTAAGAAATTTAGTATCACGATCTGAAACAATAGTATTTGGCACACCATGCAAGCGAATAATTTCATGAAAGAACAAATCAGCAACATTAACAGCATCATCGCTTTTATGACATGGTATAAAGTGTGCCATTTTCGAGAATCTATCCACGACAACAAATATGCTATCCCTCCCCTTCTTTGTTCGAGGTAAACCTAAAACAAAGTCCATAGATATATCCTCCCAAGGAACACTAGGTACAGGCAAAGGCATATATAAACCATGAGGATTGAGTCGTGACTTAGCTTTTTGACATGTAGTGCATCGAGCAATAAAACGCTCAACATGCCGTCTCATCTTTGGCCAAAAGAAATGTGTAGCAAGTACGTCCTCCGTCTTCTTCACGCCAAAGTGTCCCATTAATCCTCCTCCATGCGCCTCCTGCAACAACAAAAGACGAACGGAGCTAGCTGGAACGCATAGCTTGTTAGCACGAAACACAAATCCATCGTTAACGACAAACTTGTTCCACATTCTTCCTTCTTTACAATTCTGCATTACATCTTTAAAATCAGCATCATGCACATATTGATCTTTGATGGTCTCCAAACCAAATATTTTGAAGTCAAGTTGTGAAAGCATAGTATAGCGACGAGACAATGCATCAGCAATAACATTTTCTTTTCCCTTCTTGTGTTTAATGACATAAGGGAAAGTCTCAATGAATTCAACCCATTTAGCATGTCTACGATTCAGTTTAGCTTGACTTTTAATATGTTTCAAAGATTCATGATCAGAATGTATAACAAATTCTTTGGGCCATAAATAATGTTGCCATGTTTCTAAAGTCCGAACAAGAGCATATAATTCTTTATCATAAGTAGAATAATTCAGACTAGGCCCACTCAATTTTTCAGAAAAGTATGCAACGGGTTTGCCATCTTGTAATAACACACCTCCTAATCCAATTCCACTAGCATCACATTCAAGCTCAAAAGTCTTATTAAAATCAGGAAGTTGGAGTAAAGGAGCATGTGTCAACTTTCAATACGGAGAAGGCTTCTTCCTGTGCGGTACCCCAAAGAAAAGGCACATCTTTCTTTGTAAGCTCATTGAGAGGTGCAGCAATGGTGCTGAAATCTCTCACAAAACGCCTATAGAATCCAGCGAGGCCAAGAAAACTCCTCACGTGTGTGACCGTTTTGGGCTGCGGCCAACTCTCAATAGCTTCAATCTTGGCTTTATCAACTTCAATTCCCTGTGGAGTAACAACATAGCCAAGAAAAGATACTCGGTTGGTGCAAAAGGTGCACTTCCCAAGGTTACCAAACAAACGTGCATCACGTAGAGCAATAAAAACAGCACGTAAATGTTCCAAATGTTCTTCCAAAGATCTGCTATAAATCAATATGTCATCAAAGTAAACTACCACAAATCGTCCAATGAAAGCACGTAAAACTTCGTTCATTAATCTCATGAAAGTACTAGGTGCATTAGTTAACCCAAAGGCATGACTAACCACTCATATAATCCAAACTTAGTTTTAAATGCTGTTTTCCATTCATCTCCCAATTTCATACGAATTTGATGGTAGCCACTACGCAAATCAACTTTGGAGAATATTGTAGAGCCACTCAATTCATCAAGCATATCATCTAGCCTAGGAATAGGATGACGATAACGAATAGTAATATTATTAATGCCTCTACAATCAACACACATACGTGATGTACCATCCTTTTTCGGCACTAGAATAATAGGAACAACACAAGGACTAAGGGATTCGCGTATATAACCTTTGTCGAGAAGCTCTTGTACTTGACGCATAATCTCCTTCGTCTCCTCTGGATTGGTACGGTATGGTGCACGGTTTGGCAGTGAAGCACCGGGAATTAA
>NW_025252451.1:0-2045 GCF_018294505.1 Triticum aestivum | reverse complement strand
TCTCGTGCTTGTAATGCTCCTCCATCATAGTGATTGCGCCTTCGTGCGTCCATGGTTTTATCCCGCAAGGGTTTCCGAGTAAAAATCTGTGTGCTCTCATGTCTCATTTATTCTCGTTTTATCTAACAATTATTGACTATTGCGCATTCATCCCTTGCGAGGTAAAGATTGCCGACGAGACGTTCATCATTGTGTCTCTCATGGCGATGCCCAACCAACCTGATGGTGCTCTCTGTCGTGCTATCGACGCTGGTTGTTGGGACGGTAGTTGAAACTAAAGCTTTTGCAGCACCTAATTATTTGGAAAAATAGGTTGCAATTTTTAGTTACCCCTGTTCTATGCTGGTGTTCAGTGATTTGATACTTGCACTTGAATTGGTTAGAATCCTTCAAAATTAGTGTCTACAAATACAAGTTGTGCAAATTCCTGTAATGTTATAATTGTAGATACTGCTTTCCTCCAGTCCATGTTTCAAGTTATTTCTCCCCAAACTCAAGCAAGCCTCTAAATAAGAATAGAAAAGTTGCATAGGCAACAAACTACTAGATACTTCACATCCTATAGGTAATCAATCTGCATGTTTAATTTTTATGTGATTTTCTTTTGCTTCACCTTTTCTTACTATCTTACCTTTTAAGTGATTAGGTAGAAGCAACTTCACTACGAGTTAGATGTGGATTATATATATGTGGAAATTTTTGCTACTACTGCCGGGCTAGCTAAATAAAACAAATTCAGTATTGTTGTTCTCATGGAACATGCAAAGAGCTATGTTGGCATGTATATTTTTTGATCTATTCCTTTAATTTGTTTCCAGAACTTATTATGCCCACGACCACTGCCACGGACTTCGTGGCCGGCCTGCTTATCCTTGACGTGGCGTCAATGCACAACCCAATGTCTAACTTTGAACACCGACATGGACGGTGGCTTCAAGTGCTCCACCATCTTCTTGGTATGCAGAAGGGCACCACTGAGGGCTTAGCCAAACTGTTTCTTTTACCTATTTAACAATTAAGCACAAGATATTGTCAACGGATAAATTTGGATGGATAGGATTTTACTAATGTTTATTGATGATGCTTTGTTTCGGGATATGTGGAGAGGTTTTTTGCACTGCAGTTCAAGACAGACTGTAGATTACATGGCTAAACAAAATTATTTACGATTAATAAGTCATTTTCTTGCTATTTTATTAAGTGTTCAAGCATGCCTACTATGATCCCGCACTTTCTCTTTATGTATTGCTTATTGTGAAAACACCAAACAGAACATGTGCTTGATTAATTCAATCAAACCATTAGTTGTGAAATGTACGAAAGTGTAATGTTCTCGTGTCTATTATGATGATTCAAGTATATTGCTTCTCTTAATAAGGTTAGTCAATGAGGAAGCACATAATCGTGTTTGATGCATTCTTTAGGTTGAGGGTCTGATAATGGACTTAACACAACTTCCGGAGAGAGATTGAAATATTGAAGATGGCAGTAGAGGAGGAAGCTGAAGTTGGTAGATCAATTGAGCAAGAGTTCTAGATCCAGGTGCGTTTATAATTGAGTTGTCTGTAAAACCAGTGCTACATGGTTCCACTTTGCGTCTCTGTAGTTATTTAGCTGAAGGTGTGCATGAGTTTTAGCTATTTATTCTTGTTTAGTTTTAACTTTAGAAACATGGAAGTTGTCCCTTTTTATAAATAACTTCATGTGGAGAAGTATTCTTTTCAAGGGAATCAAGGTCAAGAATTTGTATTAGAGGTTGGCAGTGATAACATAGTGAGTTTGCATTTTAGAAATTTGTTCGAGGAATTGCAACAACCTTGACCAAATATTATTTTTCTTATTCCTTTCTGGTTTTAGACAAAAAATAGTAGAGCATATCAGTCCTTCTATTGTCCAGTACTTGTAGTAGAGCAACTGCTGCCTCAGACTTCAGAGAAGATGGGCATGAATGGTTGTTTCAGTTGGAGGTTCCTCCAAGAACAAGTGCATCATATTTTTGTGTATCCAGTAGCTTATTCAGCCCATAATTATTTTACCAACAGATT
>NW_025252450.1:0-2045 GCF_018294505.1 Triticum aestivum | reverse complement strand
AATTTTTTTTTGAAAATTTTGGAATTTTTTTTATTTTTTTTTAATTTTTCTGAATTATTTGATGATTTATTCTCTAATCACCTCTCTTAACTGCTCAAGTGTGGATCACTCATTCCAAATCATCTAACTTCCCGACCGGTCACCCATCCCTCTCACTACTCTAGCCCGAGCACGCTTAACTTTCGGGTTCTATTCTCCTTCATTTCCGAGTCTGCGCTTGTTGTTTTCCTGACAATAGTAGGATGTCAATCCTATTAACCCTCAGGAGTTTAGCTTGAGCATGAAGTCACACATTTCACCGTTTGAGTTTGAAACTATTATTCTAAAAAACAGTAATTATTTAGTAACGCTAATATTTCTTGAATAAGTTTGACCACATTTTGACCAAGTTTGACTAAATTTGACAAAAATTCAAAAAATTGAAATAATTATTTAGTAACACTAATATTCTTGAATAATCATGTAGTAACATTAATACTTCTTGAATAAGTAGTTTGACCAGATTTAACCAATTTTTTTAAAAAAACTGAAATTTGACCATATCTTTTTTTCCTTTTGGAATTTGAGGATTCTAAAAAATTCCAAACAAGCCATAGGCTGTCTCCATCGGATGCGGATTTTCGTGCTGAATTTTTTGATATATTATACGTTTTTTTCCGACATCGTATGCAAAAGTTATAGCCGTTTTACATTTCCCTAAACTTTTTGCAAAACATGTCCAAATTGTAGTTTTCAAATTTTCCTAACTAGTAGATGTAGTAATATAACTACCTCTCGAAGGATTTTATTTTTTGAAGTTTTTATCATTTTCTTTTGATTTTTTCAGAACTGAAATGGCGACACAGGGGGGGGGTAGAGTTTGAAAATTGCCCTATAGTGCCGGTTTGTGACACAAACCGGCACTATAGGTCAGACCCCTTTAGTACCGGTTCATGGCACGAACCGGTACTAAAGGTGATCATGGGGCCCCGGCCTGACGCCAGCCTGCCACCACCCCTTTAGTACCGGTTCGTGCAGGTTCAACACGAACCGGCATTAATGCAAATCCATTCGAACCGGCACTAATGGTACCATTAGTACCGGGCCAAAATCAAACCGGCACTAATGTGCTTCACGTTTGACCCTTTTTCTACTAGTGAGCGAAGATCCGGCGTGAAAAAGTTGATGCACGCCAATGAGGATGATGTGGCCTCTCGGGTCGGGGATGGTGGCGTCCACTCGGGGAAGGAGGGGAGGCTCGCCGGAAGATCTGGCGCCGCGACCCGAGTGGGGTGACTTGCGATGGAGGGGGGAGGGGGGAGTAGGAGCAGGAGGAAGGAGTGACACGGCGAGTCTGAGCGGCGGCGATCGAGGGAGCCGGGAGCGATCGGCGGCGATCGAGGGCGCCGGAGGCGATCGACATCGATCGAGGGTGCCGAGGTTAGGGCTCGAGAGGAGGAGAGAGGACGAACCGCTCGAACCAAATTTCAAAAGAGTATGCACGATGATTGGACCTCTATAATGAAGTGTTTTATTAATACAATTAATTTAATCTAAAAATTTCGGACGAGAATACCGCTGGACTTAATTGGGCCGATTAAAGGTATAAAAAATTTTAGGTCGAAAATACCCTTGGCTCAAAAAGGCCCAGTTATTCTAATCCGTTAGATCGCCCATATAATACACGTGATTTGGTGTATTATGATGCACCATAAAATTTCCCATCTTTTTTTCTCTCTTGATTAATTTAACTGTTGTGATTCCTATGACCTTTTTCTTCAACACTCTGACTTCAAAAACTGAACTTGTTCATACTATAGCTTATATTTGTGAGATTTCAAGTAAGAACTAGGTAAATATTTGTTTCTGGATACTGAACTCTTGCACTGTCTGCATCATGAGTGAATTAAAACAACATGAAAGGAGATAAGAAATGCCTTCAAGGCAAAACGAATTCCTTTCTTGATGTTACTTATGTGCTGATGAAGAGTCATTCACTGGAACACTTTTGGGTAATTAGGAATACAACCCATTAACAGTCAGGAAGTGATCTGCGCCGGCGCACA
>NW_025252449.1:0-2045 GCF_018294505.1 Triticum aestivum | reverse complement strand
TCTTTTTGTACAAAAATATTGTTACTGTGTTAAAAAATGTTTAGCCTGTATTGAAAAATTACCGTGTATTATTTTTTTATGTTCATCAAGCATTATATGTCCAACATGTATTAGAAAACTGTTAATTATATATTTCAAAAATGTTGATAGTGTAATTGAACGCGCATATTGTGTATACAAAGATTGTTCATTGTGTATATTGAAAATGTTAGCCAGTTCTTTATATGTCTGTACGCATTTCAAAACATGTTCATGCTACTAAAAAATGTTGTCACGTATTAAAATGGTGTGTATCATGCATTTTTTTAAATGTTATCGATTCTTTATAGTCGTCGCCCATTTTCAAAAATGCTCATGTAATTAAAAAAAATGTTTTCATGCATTAAAAACATGTCCCTCATGAGTTTTAATGGCCATCTTGTATTACAGAAAGGATTGTCATGCATTAAGTACATGTTCAGAGTGTATTTAAAAACTTGGTCATCATGTGTTAAAAATTATTCGTTAAAACGTGTCCATCTTCGAAATTTTTATTTGCTCAAAGTAGACAAAGAGAAAAGGTAGAAAACCCCAAAAAGATAAAGTGGGAAAAATTGAAAAGAAAACAAAAAACAAAATTTAAAAACAGAAGAAAACCCCAAAGACACCCGTTGCAGAAGGAGAACAGAAGAAGAGGTAGGAAATTCAATAAAACGACCTTCAAAATCTGCTCAGAGTGACGCCGGCCGGCGTGGGCGCGCCTTGAGGCGAGCGTGTGTTAGACCGTTCATGTATGCATTCACAAAAAAAGAGAGATTTTACGGTACATCATACTACCTGAAATAATGGGTAGTATATAGTTGATCCAACGGTTAATATAGGTCCTCTCGGAATTTGGTGAAGGGCATATCGGTAATTTTCTATATGGGATAGATTTATTTCCATGCTTTAATCATAAAGATATATACACAAACAATCCAAAAAAGATACACAAACAAAGGTGAAAGATAAGCCAGCTCCTCGACGGCACACGCCACGGACAGGTCATCTGCCGATCCGATGCCGTCAGCCCGCCTCAGGACACATGTTCTCGTTGTGCGCCGCGTCCAGGTCGTCTGCCAACCACCGATAGCAGTAATCAAAGGCATCACCTTGGCATTATCACCATTGAGCCAAAGATTGGAATGCTCCAGCGTCCAACGGCCGCTCTCGTCGTTGAGCGTGAACCGTGAAGGCCGCTCTGTACAATATTCATCTCCTGATCCTAATGGGACCGATGGATGTACCTAGTACGGCGCCCCAACTCTCGACCAAGCGCCCCAATTCTCCACTCAACCCCGCTTGTGGTGTGGAAGCTAACAATAATAAAATACATCAGTTTGGAACCTCCGCAACTAATATTTTACGTAGGTTCCCCGCAAAAAAAATAACAATATTTTACGTAGGTGTGTTAATTCCCCTTCGTTTGGCTCTCCTCCCGCTGCATATATAATCACTGACCAGGTATAGATCCCAAGAAACCAAGTAGCCAAGTAGGCAAGGAAAATATACATGGAGCTGGAGAGCAGCGCGGTGGGCGCAATCGCGGAGGCCAGCCTCGACCGGGAGAAGCTGCCGGCGGCGCTGCTGCTGTGTGGCGTCCTCGAGGCAGCTGGGGCGCTGTGGCTGCTCGTCTATCGGGGTCCCGGCGGCGTCTTCCTCCATGGTGGCAAGGTGGCCTTCTGTTCCTACTACGCCATTCTCGTTGTCCTGGTGCTCTTTGGGTGCGCGGAGGCGTGGGCTGGCCTCTGGGTGGACCAGCAGCCATGCGGTCGGCGGGCAGTAGGGAGGACCGTCCTGTGGTGCTCCATCCTGCCTCTCGTCCTCGTCGCGGGCCTTGGAGGTTTTGCGTCCGCCATCCCCAAATAGTTCCCGCCTTTATAATTTTTTGTACTTATGTTGTGATTTCTTTTAGTTTTGGGTGGTAGTAAGAATCTGTATTTTTTTCCCCTAAATTTTGTTATCATACACGTATTTGTGTGAATAAATGGAGTGCTTGAATATTTGAAATAAAAGAGGGCATTAAA
>NW_025252448.1:0-2045 GCF_018294505.1 Triticum aestivum | reverse complement strand
GATCTCGAAAACAAACCTAATATGACAAGAACTCGGATTGGTGGTGGATATATGGTGGTAGATGGCAGCGGTGGTGGTATATGACAGCTGTGGTGGTATATGGATACGGATTCGAAGCGGTGGTGGATAAGCGGTGGTGGTAGATGGCAGGGGTGATGATGATGGTGCGGCGGCGGCGTGACAACTTATGACCAGAACTCGAAACTCTAAAAGACTAGACTCTAAGACCAGCAACTAGACACGACGATGCAACCGCAAATTCAACAAAGCAAAACCCTAAAAAGATTATGCAAAGGCTCAGATTGGTTCGGATATGATGAACTAACCCTAATTTTTTTTTGTGGCTTTTTCGTGGACTGTAGGTATGAAGAACAGACTCGATCTAAACTATGAAAAACTGTAAAATCTCACCGAGCAACCTGGAAATCTGATACCACTTGATAGAGGCAAAGGTGTCCCGTCTTTCGATGAGATGGTGGATTTCACTTTGGTGGAAGTCGACTTTGACGATCCGACTACGAACGTGTGAGGACGTCGCGCCTTAGCAATCGCTAAACCAACTCCGAGAGGTTATTGACCACGCCGGAGCACGATCAACCTGACCACGAGGGTCTGTTTCCTGCGAGCAAACGAAGAACAAGCAAGAAACTAAGATTGCAATCTGGATATTGCGAATATAAGATGAAAGCTTTATTGATCAAGGTGGGGTTCTGTGACGCCTTTGTCTGGTCGTTGAACACAAACGAAGTACGCGAAGTTGCAGCTATGGCGAACTTTTAATCTAAACAAAACCCAAAGTCTAAACGATGCCCTAAGGGCTGTATATATGGAGGAAGAGGGGGGAAATTTCGTGGCCCTTGGTGGAGGGGTCCGAAATCAACCCTATCTCTTGTTTCTCCACACATACGGACTCTAAAAATAGCCTATACTTATGTATTTCGAAATTACATGGGCCTGGCCCAATAATAAGGTGACGCAGCACCTAAAATAGCCTCGGGACGAAATTTATGAAGTGGCATCTTGTATATTTCGTCCAAGGCTTCATGCACCCATTATGGTGGCTTCAAAGTCCTGAAATCATCACTTGTAACTCCGTTCTTGTTTCCCTTGCGCATGCCATCATCTCCATGCTTGTTCTTGCTCCAATGTTCATCCTTCTCCAAGCTAGGCCCTTCCTTTGTAAGCAAAACAAATGTATCCAATTTAGGCAGCATCATATTCTCATGAACATTAGAATCATTACCAAGAAACGAAAGTACCTGGTAATTTAGTTGGCGTGCACGAGCTCTAGTAATTGGTCCAGTATGTATAGCAGCAGGGGTTGTGGGTGTAACAATTGTATTGATGTCCTCATCAAATTTGAAGGTGATTCCAATTGGGTTGAAAAGTGCACGAAATGTAGTTTCCAACAAAAAAAGAATCACCCAATTCGGAGTCCGTATGAAAAACTTGTGTCTGTTTTGAGTCAGGTGTGTCTGTGCAGTCCGAATCTGAATCCAGAACGTGAGAGACTTGGACTCTATCTTCTCTTGGGCCAAAAGTGACGTGAGAGAACTTTTTGGACATCTAATAAACATCTCTTTCTTCCTTATCTTCATATGTGGATTGTACAAATGTCCCATACACCTGCAATTAGACAAAACACAAAAGTGTGTGAAGTATTTTTGTTCTGGATAACATAAATAGATTATTGAATAGTTTGCACTAGAAATCACCTGACAAATATGCATATATGCAATATTTTTGGTCATATCCAAGGTAGTCATGTCCTCATCATCCTCCCCTTCTTGAAAATAAAGCCGTCCTCGGCGTTGCTTAATCTGAAATGTGGCTAACAAAAGAGACAATGTGTACATGTTGTATATGTATATGTCATCCATTTTTACTTCCCTTGATTTTTGCATATATGACACATGAATAGATGAGTAACTTGCATAGTTCATAAAATCTAAAGCCAAAAAATTAGCACAAGAAGTAGAAGGCATGAAAATATTGCAACTCAGTTTGCACATATAAGTGAAGCTCTTATTCATTTCAAAAGATTG
>NW_025252447.1:0-2045 GCF_018294505.1 Triticum aestivum | reverse complement strand
GTGGGAGTAGTTATGGGTATCCCGACGTCGTGGTATCAGCCGAAGCACTTCAGACGTCAGCGACGGAGCGGCGCGCGCCGGATTGGAACGTAAGCCTGCTCTTGTATTAAGGGGGCTAGTTCTGCTTCCGGCCGCCCTCGCAACGTGCAGGTGTGCTATGGGCGATGGGCCCAGACCCCTGTGCGCTTAGGTTTAGACCGGCGTGCTGGCCTCTCTGTTGTGCCTAGGTGGGGCTGCGACGTGTTGATCTTCCGAGGCCGGGCATGACCCAGGAAAGTGTGTCCGGCCAAATGGGATCGAGCGTGTTGGGCTATGTGGTGCACCCCTGCAGGGAAGTTTAATCTATTCGAATAGCCGTGATCTTCGGTAACAGGACGACTTGGAGTTGTACCTTGACCTTATGACAACTAGAACCGGATACTTAATAAAACACACCCTTCCAAGTGCCAGATACAACCGGTGGTCGCTCTACCTCAGGGACATGAGGAGGGGATCGCCGGGTAGGATTACGCTATGAGATGCTACTTGGAGATGCTACTTGGAGGACGTCGACCTACCCTCTTCTGCCTGTTGCAAGACGAAGGTGACCAGAAGCGTAGTCTTCGATAAGACTAGCTATCCCCCTCTTATTCTGGCATTCTGCAGTTCAGTCCACTGATATGGCCTCCTTACACATATACCCATGCATATGTAGTGTAGTTCCTTGCTTGCGAGTACTTTGGATGAGTACTCACGGTTGCTTTCTCCCCCCTTTTCCCCTTCCTCTCTTCCTGGTTGTCGCAACCAGATGCTGGAGTCCAGGAGCCAGATGTCACCGTCGACGACGACCCCTACTACATCGGAGGTGCCTACTACTACGTGCTGCCCGCTGACGACGACCTGGAGTAGTTTAGGAGGATCCCAGGCAGGAGGCCTGCGCCTCTTTCGATCTGTATCCCAGTTTGTGCTAGCCTTCTTAAGGCAAACTTGTTTAACTTATGTCTGTACTCAGATATTGTTGCTTCCGCTGACTCGTCTATGATCGAGCACTTGTATTCGAGCCCTCGAGGCCCCTGGCTTGTATTATGATGCTTGTATGACTTATTTTATTTGTAGAGTTGTGTTGTGATATCTCCCGTGAGTCCCTGATCTAGATCGTACACATTTGCGTGCATGATTAGTGTACGATTAAATCGGGGGCGTCACAAGTTGGTATCAGAGCCGACTGCCTGTAGGAAACCCCCTTCCACACTCATTGGCCGAAGTCGAGTCTAGACATTACAAAAACTTTTACTAACTTGGCTGTGTGCCTTACGGGCCCACGTCACCATCGGGTGGTACTAGGATCTTTTACTCCTCGACCTTTACTCTGGGACTCTGAACTCTTTTCTACTCGGGTTAAACGAATTTACTAACTCTAACATTAGGATCCCGTTACCACGTTCACCCCGAAGTTGGATAAGACATAGTTATTCTGTAGGATAGCATTTTGAATAATGCCCGTGTTGTCATTTGACTCCATTGAAACATCTTTGTTTTCAGATGGAACCCGCGAGGCAGGTCGTGCGCCACACTGCGGCCATTGGTGCCTCAGGATCACCTGCTGTGCTAGCTGATATGATGACCTATCTGGGTTATCGCTGGCACCCTAAGTACACCGTCTACGAGGAGTACCAGGACTTTAACCAGGAGCAGTACCGTGCCATCGTCCACCTCTACTCTCGGGAGTATGAGTCCACTACCGTGCTGCACACCGCTCATGGTGTTGGAGTGACCATCGAGATGGCAGTCCACGATGCGGCTCATGCTGCTCTGACACGTCTTCGTGGAGAGTATCAGGCATTGGACACTTCCCCTTTCAGGCACATTCCTATCGCATCTGACGTTGGTGCGGAGGGATACTACACTGCCGCCTACTCCACCGTCACCCGAGAGCCTTTCCACCATCAGCGCCTGGTTCTGCATGCTGATGGGCTGGACCGAGCTAACAGAGCTCTTCGCCACGAGTTGTACACCACTCGTCAGCACCTTTACAGGGCTCTGACGCGGTTGCACCCCTTTGTCCG
>NW_025252446.1:1445-2045 GCF_018294505.1 Triticum aestivum | reverse complement strand
ACCGCCACCCTGTCTATATTAGGGTAACGCGAATCGAGGCGGACGTCGTCGCGGTAGCGACGACGGACTCCGAGACGAGCACGTGACACGAATGCCACCCTGTCTATCTTATAGTAACGCGAGTCGAGGCGGACGTCGTCGCGGTAGCGACGACGGACGCCGAGACGAGCACGTGATACGAATGGCACCCTGTCTATCTGAGGGTAACGCGAGTCGAGGCGGACGTTGTTGAGGTAGCGACGACGGACGCCGAGACGAGCACGTGACACCAATGCCACCGTGTCTATCTTAGGGTTACGCGAGTCGAGGCGGACGTCGTTGTGGTAGCGACAACGGACGCCGAGACGAGCACGTGACAACCCTGCCGCCCTGTCTATCTTAGGGTAACGCGAGTCGAGGCGGACGTCGTGGCTGTAGCGACGAAGGACGCCGAGACGAGCACGTGGCACCACTGCCACCCTGTCTATCTTAGGGTAACGCGAGTCGAGGCGGACGTCGTGGCTGTAGCGACGACGGACGCCGAGACGAGCACGTGACACCACTGCCACCCTGTCTATCTTAGGGTAACGCGAGTCGAGTCGGACGTTTACACTGTAGCGA
>NW_025252446.1:1023-1435 GCF_018294505.1 Triticum aestivum | reverse complement strand
ACGCGAGTCGAGGCGGACGTCGTGGTTGCAGCGACGAAGGACGCCGAGACGAGCACGTGACACCACTGCCACCCTTTCTATCTTAGGGTAACGCGAGTCGAGGCGGACGTCGTGGCTGTAGCGACGACGGACGCTGAGACGAGCACGTGACACCACTGCCACCCTGTCTATCTTAGGGTAACGCGAGTCGAGTCGGACGTTTACACTGTAGCGACGACGGACGCCGAGACGAGCACGTGGCACCACCGCCACCCTGTCTATCTTAGGGTAACGCGAGTC
This sequence comes from Triticum aestivum, assembly GCF_018294505.1. Taxonomy (NCBI): domain Eukaryota; kingdom Viridiplantae; phylum Streptophyta; class Magnoliopsida; order Poales; family Poaceae; genus Triticum; species Triticum aestivum. The sequence continues at coordinate 1,156 of NW_025252446.1, read as the reverse complement.
GAGGCGGACGTCGTAACTGTAGCGACGACGGACGCCGAGATGAGCACGTGGCACTACCGCCACCCTGTCTATCTTAGGGTAACGCGAGTCGAGGCGGACGTCTACAATGTAGCGACGACGGATGCCGAGACGA
>NW_025252446.1:736-1013 GCF_018294505.1 Triticum aestivum | reverse complement strand
GGTAGCGACGACGGACGCCGAGACGAGCACGTGACAACCCTGCCACCCTGTCTATCTTAGGGTAACGCAAGTCGAGGCGGACGTCGTGGCTGTAGCGACGAAAGACGCCGAGACGAGCACGTGACACCACTGCCACCCTGTCTATCTTAGGGTAACGCGAGTCGAGTCGGATGTTTACACTGTAGCGACGACGGACGCCGAGACGAGCACGTGGCACCACCGCCACCCTGTCTATCTTAGGGTAACGCGAGTCGAGGCAGACGTCGTAACTGTAGCG
>NW_025252446.1:0-726 GCF_018294505.1 Triticum aestivum | reverse complement strand
CCCTGTCTATCTTAGGGTAACGCGAGTCGAGGCGGACGTCGTGGCTGTAGCGACGAAGGACGCCGAGACGAGCACGTGGCACCACTGCCACCCTGTCTATCTTAGGGTAACGCGAGTCGAGGCGGACGTCGTGGCTGTAGCGACGACGGACGCCGAGACGAGCACGTGACACCACTGCCACCCTGTCTATCTTAGGGTAACGCGAGTCGAGTCGGACGTTTACACTGTAGCGACGACGGACGCCGAGACGAGCACGTGGCACCACCGCCACCCTGTCTATCTTAGGGTAACGCGAGTCGAGGCGGACGTCGTAATTGTAGCGACGGCGGACGCTGAGATGAGCACGTGGGACCACCGCCACCCTGTCTATCTTAGGGTAACGCGAGTCGAGGCGGACGTCTACAATGTAGCGACGAGGGACGCCGAGACGAGCACGTGGCACCACCGCCACCCTGTCTATCTTAGGGTAACGCGAGTCGAGGCGTACGTCATCGCGGTAGCACCGATGGACTCCGAGACGAGCACGTGACACGAATGCCACCCTGTCTATCTTATAGTAACGCGAGTCGAGGCGGACGTCGTGGCTGTAGCGACGACGGACTCCGAGACGAGCACGTGACACCACTGCCACCCAGTCTATCTTAGGGTAACGCGAGTCGAGGCGGACGTCGTCGCGGTAGCGACAGACAGACGCCGAGACGAGCACATGACACCACTGCCACCCTG
>NW_025252445.1:0-2045 GCF_018294505.1 Triticum aestivum | reverse complement strand
ACGAGTCCACATATTCACCATATCAATACACCACTATGGAATCGCTCCCGTCTCCCTACGAGAACGCCATCCATAGCACTCACGCTTATCTTGCGTATTTTAGAGTATCCACTTTCACTTGTCTATGAACTGATATAAGCAACCCAGAGGTCCTTTTCCGTGGACACGGCTATTCGAATAGATTAGGTTAACCCTGCAGGGGTGTACTTCTTCACACACGCTCTCACCACTTACCGCCGTTTACACGACATGTACTCGGCAACCTTCAAGCGGAAGCCCAACGTGGGTGTCGGCCACGGCCTGCCTAAACACTCAAGTCTCTAGTCCAGGTTTATCGCCTATTCGGGTTCCATCCATGAGGAGATCCGGCCGGAGTTTCGCTCACAGCCCCAAACGATGTGTACAGGGTTCCGTGACACCAAACGGGTGCCCGGTTTACCCGGCCACGTGCCTACCGCATCATAGCCCACCCCTACGGTCAGCGCTGCGCACGGCCTCCAGCATACTACAAACACCAGAAACTACTTGCAACTCCTGGACAGAGGACAAGGGTGATTAAGAAGCCGAGAGGGTCCATTGGTTTCGGGCCCAATGCGTGGTAGTAGCTGAATCATGGATCACAAACACAGAACTCAGTTCCTGAGGACGGCTGCAATGAGACAACCCACCATGTACTCCTACATGGCCTCTCACCGCTACCTTTACCAAATCGTGTTCACACACTTAGTTCACCCATAGTAGGACATGTTCACACGCCTCTGATTCATCCCCGATGAATCAGACCTGACTCATCTCTAAGCAGTAGCAGGCATGACAAACAAGCATGAATGAGTAGGCACATCAGGGCTCAAACAACTCCTACTCATGCTAGTGGGTTTCATCTATTTACTGTGGCAATGACAGGTCATGCAAAGGATAAGGGGTTCAGCTACCGCAGCAAGTATCAGATATGTCGTTGTTGTCCTAATGCAGTAAAAGAGAGCAGGAGCGAGAGAGTGGGATTTTATCGGAATGAACAAGGGGGTTTTGCTTGCCTGGCACTTCTGAAGATAACATTGGGTCTTCATCAGTGTCAACGATCACATCATCGGTATCACGTCTATCGAGAGGGAACAAATACCGGCAACACAGAAGGGAACACAATCAATGCAATGCACAATATGATGCATGATCATGACATGGCAAAATGAATGTGTTTTGAGCTAATGCAACTAGCAATAGATTAAATGAAGTTGGTTTGAATATAACATTCAAATTCAAACTCCATATGTGATTATTCAAATGCCATTCACTTCATTTGCCCTAAACAGTAGTGATAAGTTGTTCTAACATGCATGAAAATGGTACAGATGGATTCCTTGAATTTTTCTGATAATTTTTCATATATAATTTATTTCATTTGGAGTTACGGTTAATTTTCTATGATTTATTGAAGTTTTAGCTATTTTCTGAAATTTCTGAATAATAATAAATCCAGAAATGAATTACTGCGTCAGCATGACTTCACAGTGACGTCAGCAAGTCAACGGCGTTGTCCAGGTCAAATCTGACCTATGGGACCCACATGTCAGCTGCACAGTGATTTAACAGAGTTTAATTAACTTAACTAAATGGTTAGCCAGGTTAATTAAAGGGTAGGGCCCACCTGTCAGTGAGTCAGTGGGTTAGCTAAATTTTAATTAGCATCTAAACTAAATTAGCAGGGACCCGGGCCCACATGTAAATGACCCAGGGGGGGTCAAACCCCTGGTCAACAGGGCCTAACACGCCGGCGGTTCGTCGCCGGTGGCAACAGGCGCGGCGGAGGGCTCGGGTTCGCTCCTCCGGCGTCCAAATGGACGGAGGAGAGCGGCTACGGGGAGCTGGAGCTCACCCGCGCCCGTTTCAGCAAGCAGCAGCAGCTAGGGCGGCCGGAGACGACGGCCCCGAGCTTGGCAGCGGCGGCCGGAGCTCGGGCGTGCTCGGGTTCGGCGTTACACGGCACGGCGAGGTCAGCTGAGGGTCTCTACGGATTACTGGGGTCGTCAGGAGCACTCGAAGGCAAT
>NW_025252444.1:0-2045 GCF_018294505.1 Triticum aestivum | reverse complement strand
TAAGCTTTGATATGACTAAGGTGCAACCAATTGAAGTTGTTTTGAACAACCTGCACCTGAGGATATTCTGTTTTTCATAGCTTGCAGCAGTGTGTAGAATAAAGTTTGTACATTTTGTGAAGGGAAAATTTTGTTTTTGCCACTCTAGATTTTGCCAATTTTCCTTATGCCACTCTAGATTTTGACATTTCACTTTTGCCACTCTTAGTTTTTGACAATTATCACAATTGCCATTTCGTGGCAAAAGCAGAATAATTTCATTTCATTTTTGCCACTCTTAGCTTTTGAAATGTATCACAATTGCCACTCCAAAATTTTTGCTTTTGCCACCGGAATGGCAATTCAGATAATTGTCAAGAACTAAGAGTGGCAAAAGTGAAATGTCAAAACCTAGAGTGGCATAAGGAAAATTGGCAAAATCTAGAGTGGCAAAAACAAAATTTTCCCTTTTGTGAATCGTTTCTTTCAGTTTTCCAGCCCGCGATGTTGGGTAGAGAGAGATGGGGATGGCAGCGCTGGGAAAAGAGAGATGGCGGCGAAGGCGGCGGTGGCACTGAGTAGAGGGAGATGACGTCAGCGGAAGGAGCAGCTCGTCTCTCCTCTTCGTATCATCGATGAGGACGTGGGCTACAGGAGCGTGAGGATTGGAAACCTCTTCCTCCATAATCTTGCCGAGCTGTTCCTCCTACTTTGAAGCAACTCGGCGAGGAGAGCAACCTGAATGAGGTTTGCACATTCACTTCCCTTTTTCTGAATCTGTTTTTCTGTAATTCCCTCAGTTATGCATAGGATTACTTGCTAACCTGTACCATAGCCTTTTTGCAATGTTTTCATATAGAATTTTCTTCGGCGTGTGCTTTGATTACAGGCACCCAAAGTGTGGGAAGAATAAAAAGTAATTCAAGTTAGGTGTATTGTTGTCCAGATGAGTTCGTCATGTGCTAGAAGGTGAGCTGAACCCAATCTAGGCCTCAAGTTTCTCATGTCCTTTACAGTGCATTGTTATTTCTGTGAGGTTCACATGTAATTTGTTCAACTATAGTACTCAGTGAATGAGACAAGGCATTACTGCATTTTATTTCGCGGTGTTCAGCTGCAAGAATTCAGTTTGTTTCTTTTTTTTTTGAAGTCATAGATTGTTTTGTGCCAGAAACAGGACAAGTAATGCTCTATAACCTTGGCAGCAAAACTGGTCTAAATTTCATATAGAAGGCCGTGGAATACTTTGCATGTGTTCATTCAAATATATGGAGTTGACCTGTACGTGTTGCTTCTATGCACACTATGTTTCATATGAATTTGTAGGAGAGAATCTCTATAATGGTAATTAAGTATAGTCGATATTTACTCTGTTGCTTTAGGATCGAACAGCTGGACCTGGAAGCCACGAGAGCTGCCCGAGGAAGAGGGCGTCGACACGGGGGGAGGCAGTGGAAGAGGGCGAAGGCGCGGGGGTGGAAGAGGGTATGCCTGTGGTCATCACCCGGCGATTCAGATTTCTCTCATTCCTTGCCTCAACAACATGCTCTGCTTCTTGAGCTTGCAGGTTCTAGCCTTTCTCTTCTCCTCTTGTTGGCTTGCACTCCGATCAAGCCATGGTGCATATTGCCTCAGATTTGCTTATTTGAGTGTGCTTTTATACATAAATTTTGATTTGTTTGTTTTTCATATTTTTAGGGATATGAGGACAGAACTGTATTGTTGGCAGTGACTGCATCATTTCCACAAGTGATATGGTTGTCGTTGCCGAATCGATCGAGAGGAGAAAACTAGCGAGAGAGAGATGAACACACGCGAGGAAGAAGACACTGGTATATTTTGTGCCGTCGAACTCGACAGCGTTTTCTGGTATTCCTTCTATCTTTTCCTTAGCGATTACAAGGCTAACTACCTCCCGATCAGCTGCTCTAGATCCACGTCCGTCGCGCCATCCCACGACTGCGTCACTAGTGCCATACCGATCGGGAGTTTACATCAAAACAGAAAACGGAAACTGGAGATCGTGCAACATCACGTCTCGCTACCTAGTTACGTGCATGTGCATG
>NW_025252443.1:0-2045 GCF_018294505.1 Triticum aestivum | reverse complement strand
CCCCCCCCCCCTTTATTCTTCTTCCTTGACCTTCTCCCTAGATCGGAGAAGGGTTTCCCCTCTGGTCCTTGGCTCCCATGGCGTGGGAGGGGCGAGAGCCCCTCCGATATTGGATCTATCTCTCTGTTTCTCTCTGCTTATGCATTCTCTTCTGGCTCTGTTTCACAGTTTCGTGTATATATGGAGATCCGTAACTCCGATTGGCCTGAAACCTTCGCCGTGATTTTTTTCCTAATATTAGCTTTCTTGCGGCAAAAGAAGAGCGTCAACCGCCTTACGGTGGGCTCACGAGGGTAGGGGCGCGCCCTAAGGGGGGGCACCCCCCTACCTCGTGACCACCTCGGGCACTGGTTTGCATTGATTTTCCTTCCGAATTTTCCATATTTTCCAAAAGTAATATCCGTACGTTTTTATCACGTTTGGACTCCGTTTGATATGGATATTCTGCAAAACCAAAAACATGCAACAGACATGAACTGGCACTGGGCACTGGACCAATATGTTAGTCCCAAAAATAATATAAAAAGTTGCCAAAAAGTATATGAAAGTTGAATAATATTGGCATGGAACAATCAAAAATTATAGATACGATGGAGACGTATCATTCACCTAGCGGTGTATCCAGGACATATGCTTTCCCGGCAGCTATGAGGATAATCCTCATGTTACGGACCCAGTCCGTGTAGTTGCTGCCATCGTCTTTCAGCTTGGTTTTCTCTAGGAACGCGTTGAAGTTGAGGGCAACATTAGCGTGGGCCATTTGATCTACAATACATATTGGAAAGATTTTTAGAATATGTTCATGATAATTAAGTTCATCTAATCAAATTATTTAATGAACTCCCACTCAGATAGACATCCCTCTAGTCATCTAAGTGATACATGATCCGATTCAACTAGGCCGTGTCCGATCATCACGTGAGACGGACTAGTCATCATCGGTGAACATCTTCATGTTGATCGTATCTTCTATACGACTCATGTTCGACCTTTCAGTCTTTCGTTTTCTAAGGCCATGTCTGTACATGCTAGGCTCGTCAAGTAAACCTAAGTGTATTGCGTGTGTAAATCTGGCTTACACCCGTTGTATGCGAATGTTAGAACCTATCACACCCGATCATCACATGGTGCTTCGGAACAACGGACCTTAGCAACGGTGCACAGTTAGGGGGAACACTTTCTTGAAATTATTGTGAGGGATCATCTTATTTATTCTACCGTCGTTCTAAGCAAATAAGATGTAAAACATGATAAACATCACATGCAATCAAATAGTGACATGATATGGTCAATATCATTTTGCTCCTTTTGATCTCCATCTTCGGGGCGCCATGATCATCATCGTCACCGGCATGACACCATGACTTCCATCATCATGATCTCCATCATCGTGTCTTCATGAAGTTGTATCGCCAACTATTACTTCTACTACTATGGCTAACGGTTAGCAATAAAGTAAAGTAATTACATGACGTTTATGTTGACACACAAGTCATAAATAAATTAAGACAACTCCTATGGCTCCTGCCGGTTGTCATACTCATCGACATGCAAGTCGTGATTCCTATTACAAGAACATGATCAATCTCATACATCACATATATCATTCATCACATCCTTTTGGCCATATCACATCACATGACACATGCTGCAAAAACAAGTTAGACGTCCTCTAATTGTTGTTGCAAGTTTTACGTGGCTGCTATAGGTTTCTAGCAAGAACGTTTCTTACCTACGCCAAAAACCACAATGTGATATGCCAATTTCTATTTACCCTTCATAAGGACCCTTTTCATCGAATCCGATCTGACTAAAGTGGGAGAGACAGACACCCGCTAGCCACCTTATGCAACTAGTGCATGTCAGTCGGTGGAACCATTCTCACGTAAGCGTACGTGTAAGGTCGGTCCAGGCCGCTTCATCCCACGATGCCGCCGAATCAAGATAAGACTAGTAACGACAAGTAAATTGACAAAATCAATGCCCACAACAACTTGTGTTCTACTCGTGCATAGAAACTACGCATAGACCTAGCTCATGATGCC
>NW_025252442.1:0-2046 GCF_018294505.1 Triticum aestivum | reverse complement strand
TTTTCCATAAACCATCTTATAAGGAGACATACCCATAGGATTTTTGTATGCAGTTCTATAGGCCCATAATGCATCATTAAGTTTTTGGACCAATTCTTTCTAGATCTATTAACAGTATTTTCCAAAATTAATTTGAGCTCTCTATTGCAACTCTACTTGACCACTAGACTGTGGATGATAAGGAGATGCGATTCTATGATTAACATCGTACTTAGCAAGCATCTTACGAAAAGCACCATGAATAAAATGTGAACCTCCATCAGTCATAAGATATCTAGGGACTCCAATCCTCGGAAAAATAACTTCCTTAAGCATTTTAATAGAAGTGTTATGATCAGCACTACTAGTTGGAATAGCTTCTACCCACTTAGTAACGTAATCAACAACAACTTAAATATGTGTATATCCATTAGAGGCAGGAAAAGGTCCCATATAATCAAAGCCCCAAACATCAAACGGTTCAATAACAAGAGAATAGTTCATAGGCATTTCTTGACGTATACTAATATTACCAATTCTTTGACATTCATCACAAGATAAGACAAACTTACGGGCGTCTTTGAAGAGAGTAGGCCAATAAAAACCGGATTGCAATACCTTATGTGTAGTTCTGTCTCCAGCGTGGTCTCCTCCATATGATTCAGAGTGACACTTGCGTAGGATCTGTTCCTGTTCATGCTTAGGTACACAACGTCTAATAACACCATCTACTCCTTCTTTATAAAGGTGTGGGTCACCCCAGAAGTAATGTCTTAAATCATAAAAGAACTTTTTCTTTGATTGGTATGTGAAACTAGGTGGTATGAATTTAGCAACAACGTAATTAGCATAATCAGCATATCAAGGAGCAGTACGAGAAACATTAATGACCGCTAATTGTTCATCAGGAAAGCTATCATCAATAGGCAGTGGGTCATCAAGAACATTCTCTAACCTAGACAAGTTGTCTGCAATGGGGTTCTCAGCTCCCTTTCTATCGATAATATGCAAATCAAATTCTTGGAGTAAGAGAACCCATCTAATGAGTCTAGGCTTAGCATCTTTCTTTTCCATAAGATATTTAATAGCATCATGATCAGTGTGAATAGTAACTTTGGAATCAACAATATAAGGTCTAAACTTATCACATGCAAACACAACTGCTAAGAATTCTTTCTCATAGGTAGCATAATTTCTTTGGGCAGCATCAAGAGTCTTACTAGCATACTCGGTAACATTCAATTTCTTATCAACTCTTTTCCCTAGAACAACACCTACAGCATAATCACTAGCATCACACATAATTTCAAAAGGTAAATTCCAATCAGGTGGCTGAACAATAGGTGCAGTGATCAAAGCCTTCTTAAGTATTTCAAATGCTTCTACACAATCATCATCAAAGACAAAAGTAATATATTTTTGCAATAAATTAGTCAGAGGCCTAGAGATTTTAGAAAAGTCCTTAATAAGCCTCCTATAAAAACCGCCATGACCAAGGAAACTTCTTATACCTTTTATGTCCTTGGGACATGGCATCTTTTCAGTAGCATCAACTTTAGCTTTATCAACTTCAATACCACTCTCGGAGATCTTGTGCCCCAAGAAAATGCTTTCATTAACCATAAAGTGGCACTTTTCCCAATTCAAGACGACACTAGTGTCTTCACATCTCTGCAAAACTCGATCAAGGTTGCTCAAGCAATCATCAAAAGAGGATCCATAAACAGAGAAGTCATCCATGAATACCTCACAAATCTTTTCACAAAAGTCAGAGAATATAGCCATCATGCATCTTTGAAAGGTAGCAGGTGCATTACATAAACCAAAAGGCATACATCTATAAGCAAAAGTACCGAAAGGGCAAGTAAAAGTAGTTTTTGATTGATCTTCCGCTGACACAGGTATTTGAGAGAAACCAGAATAACCATCTAGAAAGCAGAAATGTGTATGTTTGGATAGTCTTTCTAGCATTTGATCAATAAAAGGTAAAGAGTAATGATCTTTCTTAGTAGCTTTATTTAATTTACGGAAATCAATTACCAACCTATAACCTGTAATAATTCTTTG
>NW_025252441.1:0-2046 GCF_018294505.1 Triticum aestivum | reverse complement strand
TTTTTTAATTCCTGTAAATCCAAAACACGCGTGAAAATCATGAAACTTGGCATGGTGTCATGACATTGGAACCAACATGTTGTGGTAATTTTTCTGTCATCTTTGTGAAGGCGCACACATTAAAAACAACTATTGGAAAAACAACTACATGTTGGAACAAGTATTGTAACGTTACAAATTGGAAAAACCACTATTATTGAAACCGTGGGCGTTCTACTTACCAATTACGTGCCGCCACGTGTCCCTTTTTTATTGGCTAGGAGGTGCCGTGCGGGGTAGCTATTTGAGTACGGGAGTCCTGCGATCAAACCCCTGCGCGTGCTCATCAGGAGGAGAGCCCTTTGACCTCTATCCACCGCGCACCTCCCTCCCAACGTCTCCATTAATGGTGCCCGAGCCCCTGTTTCATGGTGTGGCTATGTCTCACTGGACAGATATTTAAGAGAGAAAAGTGAAAATCTGAAAAGATAGCTTTGCACGGATCTTGATGTAAGATCCAACGGACCTACATAGCATCGACTACGACTTATAGCAAGCATGATGAATATAAGGACGATGAAAGTGGATAATAATTGTCTTACATATCTAGGAAGATAACTAAAAAAGCTACATGCGTCTACGCCCGAAATACACAAGGGAAAAAGAAGAAGGAAGACGCATACAACGATTTGGCTCCCTAATCTCTACTTTCCTGATGCGCTGCAGGTCGCGGAGACTAGTTCTCGCTGCGAGCAGCGATGATCTCTTTCATAAGTTTCATGTCCTTAATACGCTGCTCGGAAGCAACCGCAGATTCCTCCACCAGCCTGTCGCACTAGATGCGGAGCATGGCATTCTCGTCCATAAGTTTCTTGACGATGACGCCCGTCCTCTTCAACAAGGTAGCGGTCTCCTCCGCCTGCTCCGCCCTTCCGGCGATCGCCGTCCTTAGCAGGTCGCGATCGGCGTAGAGTTGTTCAAATGATGCATTCAACTCGTCCCGCATCTTCATGCAGCCTGAGATATGATCCATCTGGCTATGGAGGATCGCATGCATGCGCCTGTAAGAGTCCTCGAGTGCCCTCGAGTGATTTTCTCAGGCCACCGCGGTGCGGGAGGACATCTCTGCTGCATTTGCGGCACGGCAGGACATCTCTGCTGCTTCCGCGGCGCGACTGGACTAGTCTGCTCCATCAACGGCGTGGCGGGACCTCCGTGCTGCTTCGGCGGAGCGGCGGGACATGTCAGCTACTTTTGCGGCTAAGCGGGACATCTCTCGTGCTTCCGCTTCCATGCTCGCCTCTCTGTGGTGGTATTCTCTCGACCGAGAACTCAATCTGGTCATGGCAGACGCAATAGAACGATGTTGAATGACTTGTTCGCTTTTGTGGATGAGGAGGTGAAGAAGGAATGTGCAGTCATCTTGGCATAGTACTGTATTTATAACAGAGTACTAATACACTCCTAAGTGGGAAACCGTTTAGGTTTGATCGATGTGAACATGTTTGCAATTTGGAAGGTGACGGGACGCATGCTCAAAATTTATTGACGGTTCTATAATTTCTAAGTGCGGCACTATTCCCGGACGACGTTATGTGGGCACGCATTGATAGAGGCAAAGGTGTCCCGTCTTTCGATGAGATGGTGGATTTCGCTTTGGTGGAAGTCGACTTTGACGATCCGACTACGAACGTGCGAGGACGTCGCGCCTTAGCAATCGCTAAACCAACTCCGAGAGGTTATTGACCACGCCGGAGCACGATCAACCTGACCACGAAGGTCTGTTTCCTGCGAGCAAACGAAGAACAAGCAAGAAACTAAGATTGCAATCTGGATATTGCGAATATAAGATGAAAACTTTATTGATCAAGGTGGGGTTCTGTGACGCCTTTGTCTGGTCGTTGAACACAAACGAAGTACGCGAAGTTGCAGCTATGGCGAACTTTTAATCTAAACAAAACCCAAAGTCTAAACGATGCCCTAAGGGCTGTATATATGGAGGAAGAGGGGGGGAATTTCGTGGCCCTTGGTGGAGGGGTCCGAAATCAACCCTATCTCTTGTTTCCC
>NW_025252440.1:1053-2046 GCF_018294505.1 Triticum aestivum | reverse complement strand
GCGGGAGTTCAAATAAGTTTCAAAAACATTCAACTGCCCGTGTAACAGATGAGTTCTCGTCCGAAACCCTGATACTCCGAAAGAGATTGTCAAGTTTGTACATGAGGTGCGTCCAGCTTTCGCCGTGACCCTCTCTACTCTTTTGCACATGCTATGCGGGCGAAATGATGATACCATGCCAAGTTCCAACATTTTGAGAGTTCATTTTGTAGTGATTTTCAATTTCACCCTAATTTAGCTCCCTAAACAAATCGGTAAATGACTGAAAAACAGCAAATGATGTCAGAACGTGTTGGAAATTGATGACGTCGCTTTGAAAGATGCATACTGAACGCAAAAATAGGCTGGAGTTCAAATAAGTTTAAAACACATTGAAGTGCCCGTGTAACATACGAGTTCTCGTCCGAAACTCTGATACTCCGAAAGAGATTGTCTTGTTTGTAAACGAGGTTCATCCAGTTTTCGCCGTGACCCTCTCTACTCTTTTGCACATGCTATGCGGGCGAAATGAGGATACCGTGCCAAGTTCCAACATTTTCAGAGTTCATTTTGTAGTGATTTTCGATTTCACCGTCATTTAGCTCCCTAAACAAATCGGTAAATGACTGAAAAACAGCAAATGATGTCAGAACGTGTTGGAAATTGATGACGTCGCTTTGAATGATGCATACTGAACGCAAAAATAGGCTGGAGTTCAAATAAGTTTAAAAAACATTGAAGTGCCCGTGTAACAGATGAGTTCTCGTCCGAAACCCTGATACTCCGATAGAGATTGTCCAGTTTGTACACGAGGTGCGTCCAGTTTTCGCCGTGACCCTCTCTACTCTTTTGCACATGCTATGCGGGCGAAATGATGATACCATGCCAAGTTCCAACATTTTCAGAGTTCATTTTGTACTGATTTTCAATTTCACCGTCATTTAGCTCCTTAAACAAATCGGTAAATGACTGAAAAACAGCAAATGATATCAGAACATGTCGGAAATTGATGAC
>NW_025252440.1:0-825 GCF_018294505.1 Triticum aestivum | reverse complement strand
CAACATTTTCAGAGTTCATTTTGTAGTGATTTTCAATTTCACCGTCATTTAGCTCCCTAAACAAATCGGTAAATGACTGAAAAACAGCAAATGATGTCAGAACGTGTTGGAAATTGATGACGTCGCTTTGAATGATTCATACTGAACGCAAAAATAGGCTGGAATTCAAATAAGTTTAAAAAAAATTGAAGTGCCCGTGTAACAGATTAGTTCTCGTCCGAAACCCTGATACTCCAAAAGAGATTGTCCAGTTTGTACACGAGGTGCGTCCAGTTTTCGCCGTGACCCTCTCTACTATTTTGCACATGCTATGCGGGCGAAATGATGATACCATGCCAAGTTCCAACATTTTCAGAGTTCATTTTGTAGTGATTTTCAATTTCACCGTCATTAGGTCCCTAAACAAATCGGTAAATGACTGGAAAACAGCAAATGATGTCAGAACATGTTGGAAATTGATGACGTCGCTTTGAATGATGCATACTGAATGCAAAAATAGGCTGGAGTTCAAATAAGTTTAAAAAACATTGAATTGCCCGTGTAACAGATGAGTTCTCGTCCGAAACCCTGATACTCCGAAAGAGATTGTCCAGTTTGTACACGAGGTGCATCCAGTTTTCGCCGTGACCCTCTCTACTCTTTTGCACATGCTATGCGGGCGAAATGATGATACCATGCCAAGTTCCAACATTTTCAGAGTTCATTTTGTAGTGATTTTCGATTTCACCGTCATTTAGCTACCTAAACAAATCGGTAAATGGCTGAAAAGCAGGAAATGATGTTAGAACGTGTTGGAAATTGATGACGTCGCTTTGAATGATGCAT
>NW_025252439.1:0-2046 GCF_018294505.1 Triticum aestivum | reverse complement strand
CAAACAATGTGCAACAATATGATGCATGCATGAAACATGGCAATATGAGTGTGTTGGGCTAATGCAACTAAAACCAGAAGTGTTTGAACAAATTTGAATCAAGGATTCAAATTTCAAATTCAAATATGGCCTTTTAAAGTGCCTTTTCTTGTTCTGCTTAAAACATCAATTTAACTTGTTTGATCATGCATGAAAATAGTACAGATGGATAGATTGGATTTTTCTGATCATTTTTCATATATAATTTGTCCAATTTGGAGTTACAGAATAAAAGTTATGAATTTTTGAAGTTTAATTAATATTCTGGAATTTCCTGATTTAAATTAAATCCAGAAATATAATTATTGCGCCAGCATGACGTCAGCATGACGTCAGTGGTCAACTGTGGCTGGCTGAGGTCAAACCTGACGTGTGGGGCCCACACGTCAGTGACAGGGGGGGTTAAACATGATTAAATTAATCCTAATTAGGGATTAGTGGCGCTGGGGCCCACTGTCAGTGTCAGGGGGGGTTGACTAACAGTAGTTAGCGCTAACCTAACCACCTGGCCGACAGGGCCCACGCGTCAGTGACCCTGGGGGGTCAAACCCCAGGTCGGACAAGTCAAACCCCACCGGCGACATGACGCCGGCGAGGTCCGAGACGGCGGCGAAAGTGCTTTTTGCCATTCCGGCAACCAAATGGACGGCGGAAGGCATCTACGTGTTGCTGAGGCTGAGCCGCGACTATTGGTGGTGGTGGTTGGGCTCGGGGTGGCCGGAGTTGACGGCGGCGAGCTCGGCTGCGGCGGCCGGAGTTCGGGTGCGGTCGGGATCAGTGTTGCAGGGGGTTTGGGGAGGCGTTGGTGCGTGCTGCATGCTCCTGGTGAGGTGGGGAGCATGATGGTGTGCTCGGTTGGGCGCTACGGCGACCGTGGCCACGACGGCGACATCGCCGGCGGCGTGGAGCTCTCGGCCAAGGTGGGGCTAGGGCCTAGAGGTCGGGAGAGACCAGGGAAGAAGGGGGGAAACGATCCGGGGGCTCACCGCGGAGCTGCAGGGATGGTTAGCGGGCTCGGGGACGCGCTGGTGACGGTGAATTCGACGGCGACGACGGTCGGAGCCCGAAGAGGGGAACGGCGACGTGGCGGCGATGCAGGGCTTCCGGGGAGCTGTGGAGCGGTGGGGAGGAAGAGGGAGTCGAGGCAGAGCTCCTGAGCTAGTCGGGGGAGCGAGGGGTGGTCGGAGACGGTGGCTATGGCGAACGGCGGCGACGGTGGTGTTCGGCCGTGAGAGAGAGAGAGGGAGCAGCACGGGAGAGAGAGAGGGATAAGGCCAGGGGATCGGGGCGGCACCGAGAAGAAGCGCCTCGGCGTCGCGCTGGCGAGGGAGGCAGGCAGACGGGCTGGTGGCGTGGCGCTCCGGCCGTGCGCGCGCGCCGGCCACACGCCTGGCCGACTGGCGCCAGGAGGACGACGGCGGTGGTGGGCTGGGCTGGCTTGCTGGGCCGGCCAGCTGGCTGGGCCGCACAGGTAAGTTTTTCCCTTTTTTTCTGTTTCTGTTTTTATTTAATATATCTGCAACTTTGTTGAATTAAATAAAATACCTAGGCAACTCCAAAAATCACCAAACTATTCCTGGCCCATAGTTGGATTATTTCCAACATGAAACATTTTAGTTTGGAGATATTTGAGCATTTAAATATTTTATATTATTTTAAATGCCCAAATTCAAATATTTATGATTTAAATCAAAAACCCTAGGATGGCCTAGGAAAATGTGCACCACTTTGACAGAGGTTCTGAACCAAGGCAAAAATGATGGGCATTTTAGAAGGGCATTTCAGGTTCACTGAAAAATTATTTTAGTAACCCTAGTTGGTTTCAGAGGGGACTGGGGGTTCTGTCATCCCCATTTCAAGTTTCTGATGAAAGTGTAAACATGATGCAACACTCTAATGCATGACTAACTAGGTTGTGACATTGGTGTTGTTGTTGTTGTTGTTGTTGGTGTTGTTGTTGTTGCTGCTGTTGTTGTTGTTGCTGTTGTTGTTGTTGTTGTTGTTGTT
>NW_025252438.1:0-2046 GCF_018294505.1 Triticum aestivum | reverse complement strand
GCAACTCCTGGACAGAGGACAAGGGTGATTAAGAAGCCGAGAGGGTCCATTGGTTTCGGGCCCAATGCGTGGTAGTAGCTGAATCATGGATCACAAACACAGAACTCAGTTCCTGAGGACGGCTGCAATGAGACAACCCACCATGTACTCCTACATGGCCTCTCACCGCTACCTTTACCAAATCGTGTTCACACACTTAGCTCACACACAGTAGGACATGTTCACACACCTCTGATTCATCCCCGATGAATCAGACCTGACTCAACTCTAAGCAGTAGCAGGCATGACAAACAAGCATGAATGAGTAGGCACATCAGGGCTCAAACAACTCCTACTCATGCTAGTGGGTTTCATCTAATTACTGTGGAATGACAGGTCATGCAGAGGATAAAGGGGTTCAGCTACCGCAGCAAGTAACAGTTGAATCGTTGTTGTCCTAATGTAGTAAAAGAGAGCAGGAGCGAGAGAGTAGGATTGTGTCGGAATGAACAAGGGGGTTTTGCTTGCCTGGCACTTCTGAAGATAACATTGAGTCTTCATCAGTGTCAACGATCACATCATCGGTATCACGTCTATCGAGAGGGGACAAATACCGGCAACACAGAAGGGAACACAATCAATGCAATGCACAATATGATGCATGATCATGACATGGCAATATGAATGTGTTTTGAGCTAATGCAACTAGCAACAGATTAAATGAAGTTGGTTTGAATACAAGATTCAAATTCAAACTCCATATGTGATTATTTAAATGTCATTCACTTCATTTGCTCTAAACAGTAGTGATAAGTTGTTCTAACATGCATGAAAATGGTACAGATGGATTCCTTGAATTTTTCTGATAATTTTTCATATATAAATTATTTAACTTGGAGTTACGGTTAATTTTCTATGAATTTTGGAAGTTTTTAGGAATTTTCTGAAATTTATAAATCATTTAGGATTTATTTAAATTCCAGAACAAATACTGCGTCAGCATGACGTAATAGTGACGTCAGCAGGGTCAACCGAGCGCCCCAGGTCAAACCTGACGTGTGGGGTCCACACGTCAGTGTCTCAGTCAACTAACCAGGTTAGTTAGCCCTAACTAACTTAGTTAGCCGGGCGGGGCCCGCATGTCAGTGGCCTACCTAATTAACTAAGTTAGTTAACACTAACTAACTTAGCACTAACTAAGCAGGCGCCTGGGCCCACACGTCAGGGGGTCAAACCCCGGGTCAAACCCGCCGGAGTTGACCCGCGGCTTGTCGCCGGCGACGCCAGCAACGGCGGAGGGCGTCGGAAACGCTCCTTCAGCGACCAAATCGGCGACTGAGGGGCTCTACGCGTAGCGGGGAGTCGCCCGCATCCATCTGTGCAACCGGCAGGGGCTAGGGTGGCTCGAGCTCACCGAAACGGGGCCCGCGGCGGCGACCGGAGTTCGGGCCAGCACGGGCACGGGGCTACGCTTGGCGAGCGAGCGAGCTGAGAGGCTGGGCGGGCTCCTGGAAGATCCACGAGCTCGAGGTCGTGCTCGGACGCGAGTTCGGTGACCTGCAACGACGGCGGCGACATCGCCGGCGGAGCCGAGCTCGCGGCTCCGGTGGAATCGAGGCTACAGGGCGCAATCGAAGGGGAAAAGAGGGAGGGGAGGCGTGGGAGCTCACAGCGGTGCCGTAGGGGTGGTTAGCCGGCTCGGGGACGCGACGATGGTGGTGAATTGACGATGAAGATCCTCGGCGGCCGGCGATGGAAACGGCGATGCCGGCGATGTTGTGGCGCGTCCGTAGTTCCATGGCTTGGTGGGGAGGTCGAAGATGTCGTGACGGAGCTCTCAAGCACGCTGGATGGGCGAGGGAGGGCTGGTGGCCATGGTTACGGCGACGAAGACGGCGAGCTCCGCTCGGTGGTGTGCGCGGGAGGGAAGCAGAGGAGGGAACGGGGTCCAGGGGAAGAGAGGGAGGGCTGGACGGCTCCGGGCGGCTGCGTGGCGTCTCCACGCATGGATAGGCTCGAAGGGGGAGGCCTCCAGCGCGAAGCAGGAGGTGGCCGGCGTCGACGCGC
>NW_025252437.1:0-2046 GCF_018294505.1 Triticum aestivum | reverse complement strand
TGCTTTAGCTGCCGCCGGTGCCCCCCTTTTGTCGCTACTACCAACTGCTCGAGCCCGCCTCCGCCAGCCGACCCCGCCCTGACCTCGCTCGCCTCTGCTTTGCTGCATCCCGTTCCCCCCCGCCGGGCCACTCCCCTTCGCGCCGCTCCCTTGCTGCTACTGCTCCGGCAGCCGCAGCCACACCCGCCGGCACCCCACTGCGCCGCGGATGGCCTGGGCGAGTGCCCTGCCGGGCTGGTGCCCGACGCCCAACATTGCCCGTAACCGCAGCGCCCAGCGCCTGCTTCCCCTGTGCCCGTTAAGGCCCTGGGACATAGACATGTGGGGCCCAACACCTAGAACATTAAAAAAAGATATAAAAAAAGAATTAAAAATAATAATAAATACAATTAATTAATTAACTAAATTAATTAACATAATTAACTGTGTTTAATTAACCTAATCAATTAATCCTGCTTAATAAAAACCTAATTAACATGTTAGTCTATGACAGGTGGGTCCCACTGGACCCACAGTCCAACTTTGACTCTGGTCAGCTGGGTTTGACCTACTAACATCATGGTGATGTCATGCTGGCATCACCTTGCCCAGTTCTGGATAATGTTCGATTTAGATAATTTAATAAATTTCAAAAATGCATAAAACTTTGATAAATCATAGAAAATAAACCGTAACTCGCATGAAAAAACTTTGTAAATGAAAGTTGCTCAGAACGACGAGACGAATCCGGATACACAGCCCGTTCGTCCACCACACATCCCTAGCATAGCAAACTCGCAACTTTCCCCCTCTGGTTCATCTGTCCGAAAACGCGAAACACCGGGGATACTTTCCCGGATGTTTCCCCCCTTCACCGGTATCACCTCCTACCGTGTTAGGGCACACCTAGCACCGCGCATTGTCATGTCATGCACCGTCATGCTTCTGTTTGCATTGTATTCATTGTTTCTTCCCCCTCTTCTCTCCGATAGACTACGAGACCGATGCCGCTGCTGGTGCCCCGACCGACTACGCTGTTGACGACCCCTCCTTGCTAGAGCAACCAGGCAAGCCCCCCCCCCTTGATCACCAGATATCGCCTATTCTTCTCTATACTACTTGCATTAGAGTAGTGTAGCATGTTACTGCTTTTCATTAATCCTATCCTGATACATAGCCTGTCCTTGCTACTACTGTTGTTACCTTTACCTGCAATCCTACATGCTTAGTATAGGATGCTAGTATTCCATCTATGGCCCTACATTCTTGTCCGTCTGCTGTGCTATACTATCGGGCCGTGATCACTTGGGAGGTGATCATGGGTTTATACTATATACTTTATACATGATACATGTGGTGACTAAAGTCGGGTCGGCTCGTGGAGCACCCGCGAGTGATTCACGGATTGGGGGCTGAAAGGACCTTTGTCCCAACGGCCCTTTGGGTCGATCTTTGTGGCGGAGCGACAGGGCAGGTTGAGACCGCTTAGGAGAGAGGTGGGCCAGGCCCTGGTCGGTGTCCGCGGTTACATCAATTAACACACTTAATGAGATCTTGGTATTTGATCTGAGTCTGGCCATTTGGTCTATACGCACTGACCAACTACGTGGGAAAGATATGGGCACTCGACGTCGTGGTATCAGCCGAAGCCTTCGTGACGTCAGCGACTGAGCGGCGCGCGCCAGATTGGACCGCGTAACGTGACTTCCTTTGTAATGGAGGTTGCTAGGTCTGCTTTCGGCCGCCCACGCAACGTGCAGGTGTGCAATGGGCGATGGGCCCAGACCCCTACGCGCTTAGGATTAGACCGGCGTGCTGACCTCTCTGTTGTGCCTAGGTAGGGTTGTGACGTGTTGATCTTCCGAGGCCGGGCATGACCCAGGAAAGTGTGTCCGGCCAAATGGGACCAAGTGTGTTGGGTTATGTGGTGCACCCCTGCAGGGAAGTTTATCTATTCGAATAGCCGTGTCCCTCGGTAAAAGGACGACCCGGAGTTGTACCTTGACCTTATGAAAACTAGAACCGGATACTTAATAAAGCACACCCTTCCAAGTGCCAGATATAACC
>NW_025252436.1:0-2046 GCF_018294505.1 Triticum aestivum | reverse complement strand
CGGAAGAGAGAATCCACGATCGATATGAGTGGCTAGGAGGACGCACTCACCCTCCTGCGGCTGCGGTTGACACTCGGACCCCGGAAGCCTTGCTGACCCATGGGGGATCAGACCCTCGTTGGCCAGGTCATTGAGATCCGGCTCGGTGATGGTCGAGCGGATCCAATCCCCTTGGACCCAACCCTTTGGCAGGCGGGATCTTGACGAAGATCCGCCCCGACTGGACGCTCTCCCCTTCGCTTTCCCCGCCGTCGTCGCCTTCTTCGCACGCTCCAAGGCCACCGTCTTCTCCTTCACCATTGTCGCTGGCGAAGCGCGCGAGGAGTGGACAAGCAGAGGCGAGAGCAGGCTCAGCGGGCAGAGGCAAAGAGGGCGGAGAGAAGAATGGGAAGGCACTGTTCAAAAAACCCTTGCCCGATGCTTTATATAAGGACACTTCCGAGTGGCTGACGAGTAGGCCCGGGCGGTCCTGTCACATCCCGAAACAATCGAGCACGCACGATACGTGGCGAAAAAGGCGGTGCGGAAATCGAGGCATCCGCGCCTTATCCCATCCGAGTACCACGGTCCGCCCCGTTTCGCGTGCTTCCCAAAATTCGGATCCCACAAAATCCGCTAACGGCAGATCAATCTATCAGACGATATCTTTCCTGCGATCCGTCGCTCGGAAGTTCACTAAAGTTCAAAAAGTTCACTCGACAGAAGACAAGAATGGATCAAGGTGACTGAAGTAAAAGTTGACGCCAACGCCGAAAGAAAAAACACAGATCCAAGATACGACATAATCAAAGCACGGGAAATAGGTCGGAGGAAATCATCAACTCCTTCCTCACTCAAACCTCGATCCATTCGGGGGCTAATGATGATGTCATGTACCTAGGGTAGGGTCATGGACCTATCTAAGATACCATACCCAAGGACATCCTTAGAAGAAGCTACCTTTCAGTCGACCAAGAGGGACTCCACTCGACCGGCTAGAAGACACTCGACGAACCTAAAGACACTCGACCATGAAGACTCACTCGACCACCAAGAGTTCAAGATCTACTCTGTATCCAAACGGTCTGTAATTAAGTAGTCTTAATGGTCATGGTGACACTTTATGTAGGGCGTTACCAGTAACGCCCGGCCTTAATGTACTTTAACCCTCTGCTACGTGGGTTGGCTGGGGTCCTGACGTTCTCTATATAAGCCACCCCCTCCACTGGTAGAAGGGTTCACACCCCTGTAACCCGTATACACATAAACCAGTCGACCGCCTCCGGGCTCTGAGACGTAGGGCTATTACTTCCTTAGAGAAGGGCCTGAACTCGTTAAACACTCATGTGTACAACTACTCCATAGCTAGGATCTTGCCTCTCCATACCTACCCCCCATTCTACTGTCAGACTTAGAACCACGACACCAGCTACCGATATCCTGAACAGTGAGTATATATAAAGCCGTGGGATGAAACTAACCTCGATGGAAAACAATAGTCGTTCCCAAAATTGTCCTGTGTAGGTACATCGAGAGGCATGTTAAGCACAACAGACTAAACATCAACGAAAATTATCCATGGCAGACAAAATAATCTCCAAAATATAGCTTTAGTGTGCAAGTTTAAGCACGCTAGTAAAGCCAATGCGTTAAGTGCAACAGGCCTAACATTTAACAACAAGCAAACATAGTCATTCAAACTGGTATTGTGCCGGTCTAAGTATGCTGGTTATTGATAAATAAAAATGGAAAGGCGTGTTAACTACAAGATCCAGCAACCAAATGTAGTCATTCATAGTGGTATTGTTGAAACTGGTACTAATGAAATTGAACTGCACAGTTCATACTTGCACATATAGAACATCACTTTGTGAATAACTGGAATAAACAAGGCATACAACAAACAACCAAATATAGCATTTGAAACTGGACATATGCTAACTACAAACAACCGAACAATCAGAAAACTTTAAAAGAGGCATATGCTAGCTATAACAGGCTTAACAGCAAGCAAATATATGCATTCCTATCGGTATGTTTAAAACTGGATTGATGAAATGTACTGCA
>NW_025252435.1:0-2046 GCF_018294505.1 Triticum aestivum | reverse complement strand
GATAAATGGCTCAAGGCCATAAAACCCGAGAGAGGATCCATGCATGAAAACAAAGTGTAGACTTTGGAAGAACTACTTGATGGTCGTAAGGCTATTAGGTACATATGGATTTTAAAAGGAAGACAGACAATGATGGTAAGTGTCACCATTGAGAAAGCTCGACTTGTCGCTAAGATGTTTTTTCGACAAGTTCAAGGAGTTGACTACGATGAGACTTTCTCACTCGTAGCGATGCTAAGAGTCTGTTGGAATTATATTAGCAATTACTGCATTATTTATGAAATCTTGCAGATAGGATGTCAAAACATTGTTTCCTCGACGATTCTTGAGGAAAGGTTGTATGTGATACAACCGGAAGGTTTTGTCTATCCTGAAATATGCTAATAAGTATGCAAAGCTCCAGCAATCCTTCTGAGGACTGGAGTGAGCATCTCGGAGTTGGAATGTACGCTTTGATGAGATGATCAAAGATTTTGGATTTATACAAAGTTTATGAGAAACTTGTATTTCCAAAGAAGTGAGTGGGAGCACTATAGAATTTCTGATGAATACATGTTGATCAGAGATGATGTAGAATTTCTAGAAAGCATATAGGGTTATTTGAAAGGTGTTTTTCAATGGAAAGCCTGGATTAAGCTACTTGAACATTGAGCATCTATAAGGATAGATCAAAACACTTAATAGTACTTTCAAATGAGCACATACCTTGACATGATCTTGAAGGTGTTCAAGATGGACTAGTCAAAGAAGGAGTTCTTGCCTGAGTTGTAAGGTATGAAGTTAAGACTTAAAGCTCGACCACGGCAGAATAGAGAGAAAGGATGAAGGTCGTCCCCTATGCTTAAGACGTAGGCTCTTCAGTATGCTATGCTGTGTACCGCACCTGAAGTGTGCCTTGCCATGAGTCAGTCAAGGGGTACAAGAGTGATCCAAGAATGGCTCACAGGACAGCGGTCAAAGTTATCCTTAGTAACTAGTGGACTAAGGAATTTTCTCGATTATGGAGGTGGTAAAAGAGCTTGTCGTAAAGGTTACGATGATGCAAGCTTGACACCTATCCGGATAGCTCTGAGTAGAGAGACCGGATACATATAATGGAGCAATAATTTAGAATAGCTCCAAGTAGAACAGTTGTTTGGAATAGCTCCAAATAGAGCGTGGTAGCTGCATCTAGGAGATGACATAGAGATTTGTAAAGCACACACGGATCTGAAAGGTTCAGACCCGTTGACTAAAACCTCTCTCACAAGCAACATGATCAAACATAAAACTCATTGAGTGTTAATCACATAGTGATGTGAACTAGACTACTGACTCTAGTAAACTCTTGGGTATTAGTCACATGGTGATGTGACCTGTGAGTATTAATCACATGGCGATGTGAACTAGATTATTGACTCTAGTGCAAGTGGGAGACTGTTGGAAATATGCCCTAGAGGCAATAATAAAAGTATTATTATTATATTTCCTTGTTCATAATAATTGTCTTTTATTCATGCTATAACTGTATTATCCGGAAATGGTAATACACGTGTGAATACATAGACCACAATATGTCCCTAGTGAGCCTCTAGTTGACTAGCTCGTTGATCAATAGATGGTTACGGTTTCCTGACCATGGACATTGGATGTCGTTGATAACGGGATCACATCATTAGGAGAATGATGTGATGGACAAGACCCAATCCTAAGACTAGCACAAAAGATCGAGTAGTTCATTTGCTAGAGCTTTGCCAATGTCAAGTATCTCTTCCTTTGACCATGAGATCGTGTAACTCCTGGATACCGTAGGAGTGCTTTGGGTGTATCAAACGTCACAACGTAACTGGGTGACTATAAAGGTGCACTACAGGTATCTCCGAAAGTATCTATTGTTTTATGCGGATCGAGACTGGAATTTGTCACTCCGTGTAAACGGAGAGGTATCTCTGGGCCCACTCGGTAGGACATCATCATTTGCGCAAATGTGACCAAGGAGTTGATCACGGGATGATGTGTTACGGAACGAGTAAAGAGACTTGCCGGTAACGAGATTGAACAAGGTAT
>NW_025252434.1:0-2046 GCF_018294505.1 Triticum aestivum | reverse complement strand
GCTACTCTCCTCCTAACTTTCATTTGTTTGTTTCAAAACTATTTTTTATGTCCAAATATTTTGCTTTCTTTTGGATTTCATTTGTTTTACAACTGTTTTCTTACAGAAAAATATAACCATATTTTATGAGTGTCAATTTTTTGAGTTACACAAAATAATTTTTCTAAAAGGTATGTGAATATTTGGAAATTACGTGTACAATTTTAAAAAATACATGAAACAAATCATAAGTATTTCAAAAAAATGCATTGTGTATTTAAAAATGTCCATCGGTTGAAACAACAGAAAACCGATGCAAAATGCAATGTACTCCCTCAGTAAAGAAATATAAGAGCGTTTAAATCACTACTTAATGATCTGAACGCTCTTATATTTCTTTACAGAGAGAGTACCGAAGAAGCAGCAGAATTGGGAAGAAAAGCTGTTAAGAAGCATACAGGAACTCGGAACGTAGAAAAAAGTTAGTGAAGCATAAAATAAATCTGAAACATGGGGCCGGCCCAGCTGGTCTCCCTGGTTTTGCTATCTTGTTGATCTGGTTGCGTATTATGTCTCCAAAAATAAATAAATCTTGTTGCGTATTCTATGATAGACGTGCAACCATGCATATGCAGATACGTGGAGAGCTATGGTTTCCTCCTTTGACGTTTTAGTCGTGGTGGGGTGCCAGATCTGGAGTTCGACAGCATGTCCGGGGTGTTGCCCCAGTTTGATTCGTTCAACAACAATGACTTCACTTTTGGTGAGCCACCTTGGAGGTCCGCAAAGCTGCTTATCAGCGATGGAGCCGCGTCAAGCTCGGGTGAGGAGGTGATCCGTCATTTTTTTCCTTTGGTGGCTGCTGTGGTGGTGCGGAGGCAGGTGACGGGAGTTTGTGTTAAGCTCAGCGATGTTCTGCTATCTTTTCAGCATTGTCATGTCGGCGTTTACGTGACTTGTACTTTGTTTTTCATGATATGATATGAATGAAACACGTATTACGATGCCAAAAAATGATACGTGGAGAGCTCCATCTTTGGGCCCGAAGGGCCCTGCCTCTAGCCACCGCATCACCCCGCAGCCAAGCGGCCGTGTCATCACCACCTCACCACCCGGAGTTGCGCCACCCGAAACGGCGCGTCGTCGCCAGAACCGTCGTCGACCTAGGGACACCGCTGCCAGCCCTCCCGAGCAGGGGCGCTGCGGGCGGGGAAGTCGGGGCTGCCGCCGCCGACACCACACGAGCAAGGCCCGGTGGCGCACGCCAGCGGCGGCGGGAGGGGGCTAGGGGGAGGGAGGAGGCACTGGAGGGAGGGAGGGGAGCCCCCGGTCCTCTCACTTGGGGAGACGACGCACGTGACCAATGGATACGTCATCCTTGGGACTCCCAACCAGGTATAGGGGCAGGTAGTCGCTGAGTGGAGTGATTGAGACCCATCTTTGAGAGGATT
This sequence comes from Triticum aestivum, assembly GCF_018294505.1. Classification (NCBI taxonomy): domain Eukaryota; kingdom Viridiplantae; phylum Streptophyta; class Magnoliopsida; order Poales; family Poaceae; genus Triticum; species Triticum aestivum. The sequence goes on along the minus strand of NW_025252434.1, from coordinate 616 downwards.
ATAAAAAATGGTTGGACTCTTTCTCGAGGAAGAGTAGGGACTCGGGTAATTAGCATAATATAGTGGAATGGATAAAACTTTCTATATACGGATGAAATAACACGAACCATTATGGTGGAATGGAATGCACGTACTGTACTGTTCTGATGGAATCGAAAAATTGTGATATATTGTAATGATTAAAATGTGCTTTGTTTTCGCAAGAAAAAAGCTCAAAAATCTTTAAACTTATCGGCTTTGTTTAGTCAGTTGTCAAGGAAAATTTATTTCCACCGACGGATAGGACACCCATCAGTGGAGGAGACTTCCTAGTCACAGAGCAACTAATTGAGGAGCGCTCGTTTGGGAGCCTCCTGAAAGTCACTTCAGGCGGGTCGAGAGCACGCCACTTGGCGCGCTCTTAACCGCCGTCACATGTCGCGCTCTAGGTGCTCCCTTCGGAATTTTTCCACCCTCGTTTTCGGCTTTTTAGATGTTTTTTGCTCGTTTTTTTGGCTTTTCGTTTTTCCACCTGTCTTTCTTAGCTTTTGGCATTTTTCTCAAAAGGCACAGTTTTCTTCTTTTGCTTCAACGTGTTCTTTTTGCTTTCGCGAGATGCACGGATTTGCTTCCGCGA
>NW_025252433.1:0-2046 GCF_018294505.1 Triticum aestivum | reverse complement strand
TTTAAATCTTTAGCTATTTGAATTTGAGTTATATTCATATAATTAGAATATAATTTCAAATACCCCTGAAATATTTTATGAGCTTTTTGGAAAAAGTCCATCTAGCAACATAAATTATTCAGAGGATATTTGGCACTGTTTTGAATTTGTTTAAATTTGAAAACAGTGGCAAAAGAATTAAATAAAAACAAAACAGAACAGAAAAATATAACACAGAAATTACCTGGACCTTACCTAGCAGCCATCCACAGCCCAACACTGTGCAGCCCACCTGCGCAGGCCCGACCCACCTCCTCCCCTTGTCTTCTTCCTCCCCTCGCACCGAAGCAGCTCGGTGGCGAGCGCCGACGCTGCCTCGGCCACCTCCTGCTTCCTCTCGTCGCCCTGGACTCCGTCCGCAACGCCACGCAACCCCTGGCCCTTCTCACTCCCTCTGGACCGCTCCCCCTCCCCTGGCTCTCTCTTTCCCTCTCTTCCTGTGATCCCTGAATGCACCTGGGAGCGCCGCTCGCCGTAGCCATGACCGCGGCCACCCCCTCCCCTCTCCGACGTGCTCCCGAGCTCCTGCACCTCGTCGCCAACCCCCTCACCGAGCCACGTGACCGGAAGGGCCCCGAGCAGCCGCCATCGTCATCATTCCCAAGCTTCGGCCCGGCGCCGTTCTCCGTCGAATTCGGCCACTCCGGCGCGCCCCCGAGCCCACTGACCCTCCCTACAGCTCCGCGGTGAGCCTCTGTGCAGACCCCCTCTCTCTCCCCTCGTGTTTGCGAGCCCTAGGCCATAGTTCCGTCAAGACCGAGACCTCACCGGCGCCGGACTTGTCGCCGTCGTCGTTTTGGTTCACCTCCGTTCAAACCGAGCACGCAGGCGTACTCAGAGCACTCCTAGGAGTCCGCAGCACGCCCCAGCCCCTCCTGCCGTGCTCCCTAACCCCGACCCCAGGATTGCCCGAGCTCCGGCCGCCGCCTCGCTCGCCGTCGGCACCGATTCCGGCCGCCCCGAGTGCAACTGACTCCACCAGGAGCTTCGGCTTGTCCCCAGCTCCTCCTAGATGCCCTCCGCGGCCCATTTGGTCGCCGGAGTGGCCAAAACCACTCTCGCCGCCGCGCTAATGGTCGCCGCCGGCGAAACTCCGGCAGGAGCCGACGTGGCCAGTCATTAGGGCCTAACTACCCCCGCTAACCAACCCCCTAGGCCACTGACAGTGGGCCCCAGGGTTTAGTCAGAGCTAACCAGCCCGGGTCAACGCGGGATTAGTCCCTGTGTCACTGACCAGTGGACCCCACTGGTCAGGTTTGACCGGACCAGCCCCTGTTGACTATGCTGAGGTCAGCATGACCTAGTGCTGACGCAATAATTCCTTTCTGGAATTTAGATAATTATTAAATGATTTATAAATTCCAGAAAATTATATAAACTTCTAAAAATCATAGAAAATTAACCGTAACTCCAAATTAAATAAATTATATATGAAAAATTATCAGAAAAATTCAAGGAATCCATCTGTACCACTTTCATGCATGTTAGAACAACTTATAGCTGCTGTTTAGCACAAATCATATAAAGGGCATTTATTTAATCACATATGGAGTTTGAATTTGAATTTTATATTCAAACCAACTTCATTTAATCTGTTGCTAGTTGCATTAGCTCAAAACACATTCATATTGCCATGTCATGAGCATGCATCATATTGTGCATTGCATTGATTGTGTTCCTTTCTGTGTTGCCGGTATTTGTCCCCTCTCGATAGACGTGATACCGATGACGTGATCGTTGACACTGATGAAGACTCAATGTTATCTTCAGAAGTGCCAGGCAAGCAAAACCCCCTTGTTCATTCCGATACAATCCCACTCTCTCGCTCCTGCTCTCTTTTACTGCATTAGGACAACAACGATTCATCTGTTACCTGCTGCGGTAGCTGAACCCCTTTATCCTTTGCATGACCTGTCATTCCACAGTAAATAGATGAAACCCACTAGTATGAGTAGGAGTTGTTTGAGCCCTGTTGTGCCTACTCATTCATGTTTGTTTGTCATGCCT
>NW_025252432.1:0-2046 GCF_018294505.1 Triticum aestivum | reverse complement strand
GCCTGGCAAAAAAGCTGCAACCACTCGACGGCGACGGGAGCGCGGCGGCGCGGGCGGCCGATGAGGATGAGCGCGATGCCGCGGCGGGCGGCGCAGGGGCAACCGCGGAGTCATGGCTTGTCAGCGAGGGGAGGAAGCGGGAGGCCTGGGGGAGCTGTCGAGAGGAAGAAGACGGGCTCATGGGTGGGCGAGAGGAGGAATCGTGCGATGTGGACGCGCGCATTGTGCGGCTAGGGCTGACCGGCCGAATCGTTCGGCTGGTACACTAGCGCGTATTGGTGCCCAATAAATATCCATCAGGGCCGGCTTGAGAGAGGGGCATACGAACTCAGACGAGACTTGCCTTAGCCCCACACGTGCGCCCATCCGTACTCCCACGTACGTGGCTTGATTTGATTGGAACAAAATAAGGTTCGGGCCCACCCCGTTAAAATCAGGGGATGATTAGATTAGGAAGGAAAAAGGAAAAAAAACAATCATAGGATGAAGTGGGAGCTTGGATGGGAGCATGGGGAGGGAACAGGCAAGCCGGATCCTACAAACTCAATGTAGACGAGCTACAGGTAGGACAGCTCGTGATATGTCACAGGAAAAACCAAAATTGTTCAAGCTTTAATTGGCACCAAATATCGAGACTGCCTAATACTAAGAATACTAGGCCCGTAAGGGTTCTTTTTTCTAGTTTTTCCGGAATTTTTTTTACCGCCCCTTAGAAAATGACGCGTGTGACGGGAGCTTTCCTTGTCGTTCCTATTTTTTAGCTACCTAGATCTTGCACCTTTTTTTACCACGTCTTTCTTTCTATTGAATGCCCATGAAGGGTCACGTCAGTTTCCTTTCATGTGTTCCGATCGTACGTGTCCATCGCTGCTTTGATTCTAGTTCCTTCCTTTGCCACGTTACAATTTTTACACCGGTTTTAGTTTTTTTACTATGGAAGATGGGTCCGGTCGGGACACGTAACTTCTCTTTAGAAAACTCCAGTCCAATCTCATGTCGTCCCGTATCTTCTCTCTAGAAAACTCCAGTCCAATCTCATGTCCTCTTCATCGTTGTTGTAGATCTATAAATTGTCTCTCCCTCATCTCGATGTTGGAAATATGCCCTAGAAGCAATAATAAAAGGATTATTATTATATTTCCTTGTTCATGATAATTGTCTTTATTCATGCTATAATTGTATTATCCGGAAATCGTAATACACGTGTGAATACATAGACCATAATATGTCCCTAGTAAGCCTCTAGTTGACTAGCTCGTTGATCAACAGATAGTCATGGTTTCCTGACTATGGACATTAGATGTCGTTGATAATGGGATCACATCATTATGAGAATGATGTGATGGACAAGACCCAATCCTAACCATAGCACAAGATCGTGTAGTTCGTTTGCTAGAGCTTTTCTAATGTCAAGTATCTTTTCCTTAGACCATGAGATCGTGTAACTCCCGGATACCGTAGGAGTGCTTTGGGTGTACCAAACGTCACAACATAACTGGGTGACTATAAAGGTGCACTACAGGTATCTCCGAAAGTGTCTGTTGGGTTGACACGGATCAAGACTGGGATTTGTCACTCCGTATGACGGAGAGGTATCTCTAGGCCCACTCGGTAATGCATCATCATAATGATCTCAAAGTGACCAAGTGTTTGGTCACGGGATCATGCATTACGGTACGAGTAAAGTGACTTGCCGGTAACGATACTGAACGAGGTATTGGGATACCGACGATCGAGTCTCCGGCAAGTAACGTACCGATTGACAAAGGGAATTGTATACGGGATTGATTGAATCCTCGACATCATGGTTTATCCGATGAAATCATCGTGGAACATGTGGGAGCCAACATGGGTATCCAGATCCCGCTGTTGGTTATTGGCCGGAGAGCTGTCTCGGTCATGTCTGCATGATTCCCGAACCCGTAGGTTCTACACACTTAAGGTTCGGTGATGCTAGGGTTATTAGGAAGACTTGTATGTGATTACCGAATATTTTTCGGAGTCCCGGATGAGATCCCGGATGTCACGAGGAGTTCCGAAATAGTC
>NW_025252431.1:0-2047 GCF_018294505.1 Triticum aestivum | reverse complement strand
CGCAATATCCAGATTGCAATCTCAGTTTCTTGCTTGTTCTTCGTTTGCTCGCAGGAAACAGACCCTCGTGGTCAGGTTGATCGTGCTCCGGCGTGGTCAATAACCTCTCGGAGTTGGTTTAGCGATTGCTAAGGCGCGACGTCCTCGCACGTTCGTAGTGGGATCGTCAAAGTCGACTGCCACGAAAGCGATATCCATCATCTCATCGAAAGACGGGACACCTTTGCCTCTATCAGGTCCGAAATCAACCCTATCTCTTGTTTCCCCACACATACGGACTCTAAAAATAGCCTATACTTATGTATTTCGAAATTACATGGGCCTGGCCCAATAATAAGGTGACGCAGCACCTAAAATAGCCTCGGGACGAAATTTATGAACTGGCATCTTGTATATTTCGTCCAAGGCTTCATGCACCCATTATGGTGGCTTCAAAGTCCTGAAATCATCACTTGTAACTCCGTTCTTGTTCCCCTTGCGCATGCCATCATCTCCCTGCTTGTTCTTGCTCCAATGTTCATCCTTCTCCAAGCTAGGCCCTTCATTTGTAAGCAAAACAAATGTATCCAATTTAGGCAGCATCATATTCTCATGAACATTAGAATCATTACCAAGAAACGAAAGTACCTGGTAATTTAGTTGGCGTGCACGAGCTCTAGTAATTGGTCCAGTATGTATAGCAGCAGGGGCTGTGGGTGTAACAATTGTATTGATGTCCTCATCACAGCTCCACATATTTCTACACCGTGTATACATATGCTCCCCTGGCAATCGCTTTACTCAATATTCGGAGTTACTTGACACCGCTGGTTGCCGATCACCGCCTGCTGCATGGTAAGAACTTGTAAGACATTGATATTTGCTTTACTGTGAGCATTTTACCACCACATCCTAGTAGTTATAGGAACATTATTTTTGGATTTTGTTTCTTGTTCTACTAATCATGACAGGATCTAGAGTCAATTCATGGGCTTTGTTGATCGCGGGAGACATGCCACCACCTATGCAAATACCACAACCGTCACGAGAGGTGCACAAACATCCAAATGCATATGATCAGGTTCATGTTTCTATACCACCATTTAATGGCCGTTTTAGACCTGCTTTATATATTGAATGGGAGTTAGACATAAATAATATATTTGCTTCCCATAATTTTAATGAACGTAAAAAAGTTACGGTTACGGTTGGTTCTTTCACTGGTTATGCTCTAGTTGGGTGGAGTGAATATTGTCGGTTACACCCTGATTATGTACCTAATACTTGGGATGATTTAAAACATGTCATGAGAGATAGATTCATCAAAGTTTATTATACTCATGGCATGATTAAAAAACTGGAACATTTAAAACAAGGTAGTGATACCGTAACAAAATATTATGATGATTTACAAACTACCTTGTTGCACTCATTTTTAGAAGAAAGTGAAGAAGATTTTATGGATAGATTTTGGGGAGGATTAAACCATAATATTCAGGAGATACTAATTCATGAAGAGTGTTATCCTATGGACCATTTGTTTCGTCTTGCTTGCAAAGCTGAACAGGAAATAAAACGACGTGTTGCCCACAAGGAGAACAAGCGCACGGTGCACATTCCAACTGTTGATACAGATGTTTATTCAACTACTAGGCATACTATGACAACCATATCCGTTGTTGCGAGGACTACATCATCTCCACCATGTGACACATCACCATCGAGAGTGCCTGCATCATCTGAGTTGACTATAAGAGGTAATGACAAAGGTACAGATTTTCCACTTTTACATGAGAATGATGCATGCCTAGTTAACTTGAATACATCATGTGTTGAGCTACCCACTACTTTGATCACACCACCTATTTTAGAGGATTATATTGATAATTTGACTTTGCCATGTGATCAAACAACTGAAATACCAACAATTTTGGGAGCACCCATTGAATTAACTGTTGATCGAAAAGAATCAATGTTTAATCATTTTGATATGACCTCTAATCTTGGTGATGATTCTGTGTCGAATGACTCATTGCATGTTTCCTTATCTAAGCATGTTGTAGCATGT
>NW_025252430.1:0-2047 GCF_018294505.1 Triticum aestivum | reverse complement strand
AGGAGCCTGTTTGGGTCCATACAGTGCATTAATCAGACGACAGAGATGATGGGGACGTGCCGGATCAACAAAACCAGGCGGCTGACGCCTACTCCTCCTCCAGAATTCCATGTAGGAAAGCGTTCTGCACATCGAGCTGACGAAGAAACCATCCTCGAGTGACAACAAGAGACAGCAGCAAACGTACAGTAGTGGGCTTGATAACGGGATTGAACGTGTCTTCATAATCAAGACCATACCTCTGTTTGAAACCCTTGGCGACTAGTCGTGCCTTGTAGCATTCTATAGAACCATCAGCATGTCTCTTGACTTTAAAAACCCACTTGGAATCAATGACGTTGACGCCAGACACTGGAGGAACAAGTTGCCAAGTATCATTTTTTTGTAGAGCATAAAACTCCTGTTCCATGCATTGCCGCACGCCAATGAGGAATACTGAGTGCAGCCTGAAAATGGCGAGGTTCTGCAGTGGGATCAGCAGCAGTATGAGCCATGCAAGCAGCAAGCCATGCGACAGTCCCATCTTTGCGTTCCTTCGAACGAAAAATGCCACATTGACTTCGTGTGCGAGGACGCACGGGGACAGCGGGTTGTACTGGCAACACCACAGCGACGAGTGATGATGATGAGGCCGAGACACCCGACGAGCTCTCACCAGGGCTCCCTGGCGTCAGGGAAGTGGGCGACGACGCGTCGAGGTCCGTTGGGGTTGCTGGGCCGGGCGAAACTACAGCCGGCCTAGTCGGAGTAGCCGCCAGGTCGGGCGAGACCACCACTGGGCCGAATGAGGCGGCAGCTGGCCCAGGCGAAGTGACTGCTAGGCCGGGCGACACTGGAGTCTGCGGGCCAGGCGAGGCCAGCGTCGGGGCGAGCGAGGTCGCCACTAGCGAGCCGGGCAAAGCCAGCGTCGGGGCGGGTGACGCCGGCGCCCGCTCCCCGGGCGAAGCAGCGGCGGGTTGGCGGGTGCCACCCGGTATGCATGGCCCATGCACATGCGAGGCGTCCCGATCGCGAGCATCATCCGATGCTTGTTCCTTAAGGAGCTCAAGGCGTGCACCGCGTCCAATACCTGCAGCATGATTAGGGAGCAACGCAGGGGCATATGCAACATCCACAAATTGATCAGGCGAAGGTACAGACATGTGCACTGGTGGCATGAGAGTGGTAGAGTTTGTCAGAAGTGCACGAAAGGGAAACACATTCTCATCAAACACAACGTCACGAGATATGTAGACGCGATTTGTAGGAACATGAAGGCACTTGTACCCTTTGTGAAGGGAACTATACCCGAGAAAAACACACTTCTTAGATCGAAACTCTAGCTTACGCTTGTTGTAAGGACGTAGGTGAGGCCAACACGCACACCCAAACACCTTGAAGAATGTGTAGTCTGGAATTTCATTAAGCAAGAGTTTAAGCAGAGTCTGCATCTTCAGAAGTCGTGAGGGGAGCCTATTTATCAAAAATCAGGCTGTGGAGAAAGCATTACTCCAGAACTGAAACGGAATGGATGCATGAGCTAGCAAGGTTAGGCCAGTTTCTACAAGATGACGATGCTTACGTTCGACAGTTCCATTCTGCTGATGTGTATGAGGGCAAGACACACGATGCGAAATCCCAAGTTTGTTAAAAAATGAGTTGAGGTTGTGATATTCACCCCCCAGTCGGATTGAACATGGATAATTTTATGCTTAAGGAGACGCTCAACATGTCCTTGGAACTGAATGAAAACATCAAACACATCAGACTTGCGCTTAATAAGATATAGCCAAGTAAACCGACTATAATCATCAATAAAACTGACATAATAATTGTGACCACGAACAGATGTTTGGGCATGACCCCACACATCAGAAAAGACAAGCTCAAGAGGATGTTTCACAACACGACTAGACTTTGAAAACGGAAGTTGATGACTCTTGCCCTGCTGACAGGCATCACAAATGGTTTCAGTAGTTTTATTGGACACAACTGGTAGTTCATGACGATGCAACACATGATGAACTATAGGAGCTGCAGGGTGACCAAGGCGTGCATGCCAGTGCAT
>NW_025252429.1:0-2047 GCF_018294505.1 Triticum aestivum | reverse complement strand
AATTGCTAACACTCTTCAATCATTAACTTGATGTCTTAGAAAGACGAAAAACATTTAGCTTTGTACATGGATAATTTATTAATGTAACATCTTGTTCCTACATCATGGATCAATCTGCCATATTCCAGAGAAAGCTTGAGAGAATGATAACTCCAACTGCCACCAAAAGTATGTATTGTTATTTGAAAATTTGTGCAAGCATAACTATGGTTTTGGTTGGCTATGTCCATCGTACAAAAAGCATTCCAAGTATGGTTTAGAGAAAAAGGTATACACTATAAATTACACTTCCACGTATGGAATGCACAAAACAACATCTATGATAGCACTGAATCAACATTGACTTGGCAATAATCAGATGACACAAAAAGATCTACCTAGGAGTTGTGGCAGATATGGTTACATCATTAACACTGCATGGTAGAGTAGTTGTAGATGACTCTTCGTTGCCTACCATTAAATTGAAATACGCTGGATGCTTAGGCTCATGTAGATTCATCGTCATGCTACTTAGCATTGCAACAACATCCAACATGGTTGGACGATCCATTGCATTCTCTTGTACACACAACAGTGCAATGTTAACACACCTCATCGTTACTGTCAAATGACAATTGGGAAGCAATGAGGTTTCAACAAGTTCGATCCATCTTCCCTCTTTCCATAATTTCCAAGCCTATTTTAAGTTTTATCACATAGTTAGTACGGCACCACATAAAGAAAACAATATTTTTTAAGTTATAAGGATTTCCATAAACTGACATATCCAAGGGGATAGATGAAATCTCCACGTTGATGGCTTCCAGAATTCCTTTTGCCACTAAGGATCTCGAGAGTTAAAACACCAAAGCTGAATACGTCGGATTTGATGGAAAAGATGCCCTGTGAAGCATACTCGGGAGCCATCTAGCCACTAAAATGATAAAATAATGTTATATGTGCAATTATTGTATGGTTGACCTGTAATATAAATGTTTAAAAATGGACTAACTGATACAAAACTTACTATGTACCAGCCACTCTTCTTGTAATGATTCCTTCGGCATTAGAGCTAAATATTTTTGCTAGTCCAAAGTCTGAAATTTTAGGATTCATTTCGTTGTCCAAGAGAATGTTGCTTGGTTTAAGGTCTCGATGTATGACACACAACCGAGAGTGCATATGTAGGTAAAGAAGTCCTGCTATTCCTTCAATTATTTCAAGACGTTTGTTCAAATCAATTAAAGCTTTTCTATTATTATCTGCACATGAACGAAATGTTAGTATGATAGAGATAAAAAAATGTAAAAATAACAATCAAAAGTTGGAAAGCGCAATAATAAAGGAAGTGCAATTATACACATAAGGCTTCTCAAAAGAATATACTTATATTGTTAGCCATTCCTTATGCTCAGTATCTAGCTTATGAACCTAGAAGTGCAAATTAATATGTACCAAAGATGAAGAAGTCCAAGCTTTTGTTTGGCAAGTATTCATAGACCAATATTTTCTCCTCTGCTTGAGAGCAGCATCCCAAGAGCCTAACCAAATTCATGTGTTGAAGTTTGGCTATGAGCTCAACTTCATTTTTGAACTCCATCAAACCTTGTCCGGAATGTGAATCAAGTCTCTTTACTGCAATTTCAGTTCCATCGGGAAAGTGGCCCTAGGAAAAAAGTTAGATGTTAGTATTATGCCGCAATCAAGTTGCTTTATGATGCACAAGTTATTGCATACCAGTTCCACATAATGAGTAAAAGCAAATTAACCTAACTTTGGATCAATATTGTATCTTAATTATAGTTCATATACTATGACGAGGCTATCTTGGCATTCTAGTATTTTTTTTCTTTGATCCTTCAGAATGTATGATCAAAATTTGACAGACATAACGTACTTTTGCATTGGTTACAAAACGAGGGCTATAGAAGGGTGTTACAAATGCACCTTATAAACAGGGCCAAATCCACCTTTGCCAAGTTTATTTTCTTCAGAAAAGTTACTTGTGGCCTCTAATATTTGATGAAAATCGAAGATCGAAAACTCAGAGAACTCTGCTTCCATTTCC
>NW_025252428.1:950-2047 GCF_018294505.1 Triticum aestivum | reverse complement strand
CAAAAACCCCAACCATAGAAATACTGACGCATGGATGCCTATTGGTCCCGGTTTGTGCCACCAACCGGGATCAAAGGGTCTCCTGCCTGGGCTCCGCGCACAGGCCACGTGGAGGCCCATCACTATCGGAAACTGGCCCTACCCCGACGGCCAAATCAATGCCGACGGCTGCCGTCGGCCTACTTTGCGCTATGCCAACAACCACGTCTTGGCCGTCGGCGTACCTTGGCCGTCGGGCTACCACGAGCTAAGCCGACGGCAACCGTCGGCATACATATGTCGTCAGCCCAGCTGCGAACATGGCGACAGCAGCCGTCGGCATAACCAGGCCGTCGGCATACCCGTGGGCCCGGCGACCCCGCCCGTGACCAGCGGCTAACGTCGTCAAATCTATGCCGACGGCCTGGACGGCCGGCCGTCGGCATATATCGTCATGCCACGTCACAGATCCGCGGCGCACCGTCCATGAGCTAAGCCGACGGCTGCCGTCGGCATACATGCCACGTCAGCAATCCGCGGCACGCCGCCCGCCGCCTAAAACCTGGCCGTCTCTATGGCGACGGCATAGCCGTCGGCATAGGTAGACTTTTTTTTCATATGTATTCTTTTAAGCTTTTTTATGTATTATTGTATAAACTAACATGTAGCATGTTAAATATAAACATACATATGAATATATATGTAGTTTGTATTTTTTCATATATTATGAATATATATATATATATATATATATATGGTTTGTATTTTTCGAGCACGTTAATAATGTGCGGTCATGTTCTTTTGAATATAGATCATTATATTTTATTAAAATCAAAAACAGCTATGCCGGCAAAAGTTTTGTGGCGGTTGCAAACGCCCGACACCCGTCTCCAGAGTCTGACCCCCCTCACGTCCGCGGTGTGCCCCCCTCATGGACGGCGCCGGCACCTGGAGGGGGGAAACGGACGCGTCGGGTCTACACGGTGGATGTAGCTGTTGGCTTGGCCCGGATGTTGCTCCCGGGTGTCCCTACGGGTGACCTGATACAACCGGGTGTAGAGGTCCACTGGTCAAAGCCCATCCGTGGGAAGTCAAAAGGCTAGATCTCGTGGTCAAAC
>NW_025252428.1:0-940 GCF_018294505.1 Triticum aestivum | reverse complement strand
CCAGCACCTGGAGGGGGGAAACGGACGCGTCGGGTCTACACGGAGGGGATCTTGCTGTGGGTCTGACCCGGATGTTGCTCCAAAGTGTTCCTATGGGCTGACCTAACACAACCGGGTGGAGAGGTCCACTGGTCAAATCCCGTCCGTGCAAAGTCAAAGGGCTAGATCCCGTGGTCAAACGCTACAGGGTTAGGCAGGTCGGGGGCCCTGGGGGTAGCAATGCCACCGGAGCGTCGCACCGGGCCCTCATACATGCGGGGTGGTGTGGTGGCATGTCCGAAGAGGCGGCACGCGTCTCCGGGGCGTGGCCCCCCTTAACGGACGGCGACGACACGGTAGTAGACGGATCAGGCACTCGCATAGTTACCGGATCAGGCACTCGGTAACGGTACCCCTCAGTCAGTTGCTCTCCTATGTATCACCTTTCACGAGACCATAGAAAAAAATATACGTGATATTTTAGAAAATTGTTGTACAATATAAAAAAAGATCATGTCATTAAAAATAATGTTCCAAATCATTAAAGAAAATGTATGGTACATTTTAAATAATGTTCTGCATGTAAAAAATATGTATAAGAAAACATTAAAATATTTATAAAAAATAAGAAAACATTATAAAATTTATACAAAATAAGAAAAGTAAAAAAAAAAATTGCCGTCGGCATAGCTGCGGCCATAGGGAAGCTTACACGCGGATCGGTGACGTGGTTAATAAAAAAGAAAAAAAAGTATGCCTACGGCTAAGCCGTCGGCATAGGTGCCATGTGGCGCCCTAAGCTATGCCGACGGCTTAGCCGTCGGCATAGTTGACCTTATCCACTCGCGTTACCCCCCATCCACTCACTGTCTCCCCACAATCCGAGCTGCCGCCGCCGCACCCCCCGACCCCGACATGTGCCGCCGCCGCACCCCCCACCCCGACCTGCCGCCGCCGCCGC
>NW_025252427.1:0-2047 GCF_018294505.1 Triticum aestivum | reverse complement strand
TGGGCTAGATGTTGAGTACACCACAGTCCTGGGACGAGAGAAGGATCTAAAGGACGAAGAGAGGAAGAAGCCCGCCATGATCCAGGTTTGCGTGCATGACTTATGCTTGGTCTACCACATATGCCATGCCGACGTTGAATGCCTGGATTTTAAGAACTTCCTCAAGAGAAACCTAGTCAAATTCGTTACTATAGACTTTACAAATGACAAAGAAGTCATGGGTCGGATAGGCCTCGTTGTAGGAAATCCCTTCGACCTCCAGAAGAATCGGCTGCTACCCTCTCATCAGCCTTCAATGCTGACCCTAGCAGGAGCCATGGTTCATCCTTCATACCGTAAACTGGAGAAACCTCATTACACGTTTCATCGTCATGCATTGCAGCGGAATGTACTAGATATAGACCACATCCACTACGCTGCAATAGATGGCTACCTTTGTTTTAGTATCTACAAGGGTTGGATGAAGAGCAAGAGCCAAGTGTGCGGTTCAAGCAAAGAAGTATCGGACAAGAGGAAGAGGGACAAGGACGAAGTCGAGGACGTGGACGAGGACTCCGAGTGAGTAAGGTGTCAGTATCATTGCTCATGGTGGTTCTAATGTAGTGTCTACCGTATTAGTTGCATAGTTTAATTTCAGGTGTGCTTAGTTTAATTTGAGGGGTGTGTTGTGCTGAGCCCCCAGCAGAACTATGTTATGTTTCTTCTCGTTACTTTAACTCTTCAGTATGTACATACTACCAGTATTTCATTAATAGAATTTAGCACCCCAATTAAGCATGTACTAGCTTTTTTAATAGTACTATATGCATAATTTGGCGACAAGCGCTCTCTATATGTACCACCTTTTTTTAAATTTCAATTTTTGCTCCATGGCGCAATCCATCGATACTACTACTATACAAAAGTATACATTTTTTAAAAGGCTAGAGTACTATTCATCACATATATAGCCAGTTAAATTCTCAACCTAGAACGACGTGCATGCCATGTAGTAAACCGATACGGAGGAAGTATAGTAAAAATGAGGTGATTTTACCGAGCGATCAGCGGGGGAGCATGGCCTGTCATGTGGTCCCACATGTCATGACGTACCAAGGCGATGCGCGTGTCCCTCTTGACTTCTTGAGACAAAAGCAATACTACGTGGTTTGAGATGATGGCGAACCGAAGTGTGAAATAATGGTTGCTTCGTCCGTCTGGGAAGGTGCGGCGTTGTGATTTGATGTCTCATTGCTCATTACTACTACTGGGCTGGTACGAGTAGGGTGCGTCCCCCCTGCTGTTCTGCACTGTTATTTGGTGCTTGACACGTCAACCCGGTTGCTATATGTCCCACATGTCGGCGACAGGAAGTACAGAATTCATGAAAGGGAGCGTCGATGGAGGAGTATACTACAGAATTCATGAAAGGGAGCAACTTAGTTTTGGAAAAATCTATTTTTACGGAGTATGTACCCACTAGGGTTTATAGGGCTCATCTAAAAAACATTCGTTTTTTCCATTTGATTAGTCTCAATTCTACTACTAGTAGTAGTACCATTACATGTTGGATTTTGAGGTCCGTTAGATCACCCGATGCAAGCAGTGTCAAGAGGAAACTAACCAATGCATGTAGAAGTTCATGGAAATTTAGTGGTCATTCATGCATTCGTTCTAATTAATGCCTCGGTAAACATAACTTCTTGAGAAAACGAGCGTACTAATTACTTGTGTGAACTACGAAATTAATTCGACCACTCACCGTCTACCTTGGTTAGAGAGATTTTGAAATTGAGCCATAAACTGGAAAGGAGGGAGTAGTAACTTTTGTCTCGATTACTATTTGTGGCCTTGTATAGATGCAAAATGTATTTTTTTATAGTGGCCTTGTATAAGTAAATGGAGGGAGTACTAAAGGACATATATATTTCAAACAATATGATAATCTCTCTAACCAAGGTACGTAGTAGGAACGAGGAGTAAACAGAGGGACTAGTAAAATTTTCTCCTCGTGCTGCGAGCCACCGCGCGCGTGGGCGAGGGAGCGGGCGTAAGGCGTACAGTAGTA
>NW_025252426.1:0-2047 GCF_018294505.1 Triticum aestivum | reverse complement strand
CAGAATACTCAGGTTAAACTTGACGAGCCTAGCATATGCAGATATGGCCTCGGAACACGGAGACTGAAAGATCGAGCGTGAATCATATAGTAGATATGATCAACATAAAGATGTTCACCATTGAAAACTACTCCATCTCACGTGATGATCGGTTATGGTTTAGTTGATTTGGATCACGTGATCACTTAGATGACTAGAGAGGTGTCTGTCTAAGTGGGAGTTCTTGAGTAATATGATTAATTGAACTTAATTTTATCATGAACTTAGTACCTGATAGTATTTTGCTTGTCTATGTCTGTTTGTAGATAGATGGCTCGTGCTGTTGTTCCGTTGAATTTTAATGCGTTCCTTGAGAAAGCAAAGTTGAAAGATGTTAGTAGCAATGATGCGGATTGGATCCGTGATCTGAGGTTTATCCTCATTGCTGCACAGAAGAATTATGTTCTTAATGCACCGCTAGGTGATAGACCTATTGTAGGAGCAGATGCAGACGTTATGAACGTTTGGCTAGCTCAATATGATGACTACTTGATAGTTTAGTGCACCATGCTTAACGGTTTAGAATCGGGACTTCAATGATGTTTTGAACGTCATGGACCATATGAGATGTTCCAGGAGTTGAAGTTAATATTTCAAGCAAATACCCGAGTTGAGAGATATGAAGTCTCCAACAAGTTCTATAGCTAAAAGATGGAGGAGAATCGCTCAACTAGTGAGCATGTGCTCCGATTGTCTGGGTACTTCAATCACTTGAATCAAGTGGGAGTTAATCTTCCAGATAAGATAGTTATTGATAGAATTCTCTAGTCACCATCACTAAGTTACTAGAACTTCGTGATGAACTATAGTATGCAAGGGATGACAAAAACGATTCCCGAGCTCTTCGTGACGTTGAAATCGACGAAGGTAGAAATCAAGAAAGAGCATCAAGTGTTCATGATTGACAAGACCACTAGTTTCAAGAAAAAGGGCAAAGGGAAAGAAAGGGAAACTTCAAGTAGAATGGCAAACAAGTTGTCACTCCCGTGAAGAAGACCAAAGCTGGACCAAAGCCAGAAACTGAGTGCTTACACTGCAAAAGAAATGGTCACTGGAAGTGGAAACGCCCTGAATATTTGGTGGATAAGAAGGATGGCAAGTGAACAAGGGTATATTTGATATACAGGTTATTGATGTGTGCCTTACTAGTGTTTATAGTAGCCCCTGAGTATTTGATACTTGTTTAGTTGCTAAGATTAGTAACTCGAAACAGGAGTTATATAAACAGAGACTAGTTGAAGGGGAAGTGATGATGAGTGTTGGAAGTGGTTCTAAGATTGATATGATCATCATCGCACACTCCCTATACTTTCGGGATTAGTGTTAAACCTAAATAAATGTTATTTGGCGTTTGCATTGAGCATAAATATGATTTGATCATGTTTATTGCAATACGGTTATTCATTTAAAGTCAAAGAATAATTGTTGTTCTGTTTACATGAATAAAACCTTCAATGGTCATACACCCAATGAAAATAGTTTATTGGATCTCGATCATAGTGATACACATATTCATAATATTGATGCCAAAAGATGCAAAGTTAATAATGATAGTGCAACTTATTTGTGGCACTGCCCTTTAGGTCATATCGGTATAAAGCGCATGAAGAAACTCCATGAAAGATGGATTTTCGGAATCACTTGGTTATGAATCATTTGATGCTTGCGAACCGTGCCTTTGGGCGAGATGACTAAAACTCCGTTCTTCGGAACAATGGAACGAGCAACAAACTTGTTGGAAATAATACATACTGATGTATGCAAAGCAATGAGTATTAAGGCTCGTGGTGGGTATCGTTATTTTCTGACCTTCACAGATGATTTGAGCAGATATGGGTATATCTACTTGATGAAACATAAGTCTGAAATAGTTGAAAGGTTCAAAGAATTTCAGAGTGAAGTGGAAAATCATCATAACAAGAAAATAAAGTTTCTGCGATCTGATCGTGGAGATGAATATTTGAGTTACGAGTTTGGTCTTCAATTAAAACAATGTGGAATAGTTTCA
>NW_025252425.1:0-2047 GCF_018294505.1 Triticum aestivum | reverse complement strand
GCAGTATTTTAGGCTGGAAATTTCTCTCAACTAAATGCTGTCTACACAATGCTTTGTAATACTGACCACTGTAAGGCGTTAGTTTAGCAGTATCTTATGGGTTTCAGATCTAACCTACCCCAACTTGTTTGGAACTAAAGGCTTTGTTTTCGTCGTTGTTGTTGCTTTCGCTTCGGCCGGCACTAAAGAAATGTATCGTGCATTATCGGAATCTGTAGCCTTGCACATTTTTTATGCAAACATTTGAATTTTCGCACCGAACTCATTTTATGTCTCAGGAGGACGGTTTGGCGGATGATGGTCCTGTAGGCACAGTGTCACAGCGTTGAAAGCTGATTGGGGAAAAATTTGTGGAGGTTGATGCCTGTTTACTTTCTATTGAGGATGAGAAAGAAGCCTCTTGTGACTTGTGAGCAGAAGCACTACTCGGGATGCATAAGCGACGACTGTGAGAGACTGCATCATCTGGCTGTTAAAATGTGTCTATACGTCAGTTTTTGGATGGTGCATGGGCTGCAATGCCCAAAGTGTATAACCACCACCGTGTCTAGTTGGCAAAAGGCTAAGACATGAGCTTTAATAATCTTCCTGGGGATTGCTATATCTGAGGCTTGAGCACTCATCCATCATGCGTCTGTCCACTCTATTTGTTTATTCGTTTGTCGTGATCGGTTTTATGCGCCACAATGGTACTCAATTCCCTCCTGCTTGGTGTTTACATTTGAAATGGGTTCAGATGGCTCGGAAGGTTTACTACAGAGAGGTGACCTTGTTTGCATGCTTTTATTTCCTCACCTCTGTTTCCATATTTTAGGAAGATCTGCTGAACACTGATGAAACATTAAAGATACAAGCAAAAGGTCCCAGACCAATTAGTCATTTCCCTTTATAATCTCAAGAAAGAGTACTACTGATGTAGGAGCAGCTAGCTTGAGATCATAGCCACCATTCGTTTCTTCAGGCTATCAACCTATTTATGCGTAGATATATGAAAGTTGTTGAAAGTACGAGGAAGTTTCTATTCTGCATAATACAGAAAAAAAACCCAGATAAAGCATGCCAACTACTCCTACATCATAGGTACACTTTCTTGCAAAGGAAGTTTCTATTCTGAAAGTATGAGGATCAGTCACTGAATTCGCATACAGAGATACACTTTCTTGCGAAGGAGGAAAAACAGAAAAGGTAAAGCCGGTGCCGCGCCTTCTCTCTGTGCTGCTCCTCTGCTTATGCGGGTATGAGCTGTTTTTAATTGCGATTCATGGAAAACCGTACCTTGGACCCTTCAGGTAGTTCGAGCTAGTATGCCACCGGATTGATAGCCTGCAGAACTTTGAAAGGCCCAAAGGATTTGAAGGCAAGTTCGTGATTGGCCCTTTGCTCGATCGATGTTGGGCTCCGATGAGTCATCGTCGGAGGATGACGTTGTCCCTCCAGCGCAGGACTCCGACCGGCAGAGCCCGGCTCGCGTTGGTGGGGCAGGTTCAGGGCCACCCAGGGCTGCCGCTCTCACCCTCAATGGACGCGGGCTGGCGTCACCGCCACCTGCGGTGGGGCGGCCTGCTACCTCTTGAGCATGCATTGGTTTTCTTTTGAAGAGAAAAAGGGTGATGCATCAAAGTAGCGTAAGTATTTTCCTCAGTTTTTTAAATCCAAGGTATCAATCCAATAGGAGGCCACACGCAAGTCCCTCGTATCTATACAAACAAATAAGAACCTTGCAACCAACGCGATAAAGGGGTTGTCAATCCCTTCACAGCCACTTGCAAAATTGAGATCTGATAGAGATGATAAGATAATATTTTTGGTATTCTTATGATAAAGATTAAAAGTAAAGATTGCAAAATAAACGGCGACAAAAATAGCTAGTTGATGGGAGATTAATATAATGGAAAATAGACCCGGGGGTCATAGGTTTCACTAGTGGCTTCTCTCAAGATAGCATAAGTATTACGATGGGTGAACAAATTACTGTCGACCAATTAATAGAAAAGTGCATAATTATGAGAATATCTAGACATGATCATATATATAGGCATCGCATCCG
>NW_025252424.1:1367-2047 GCF_018294505.1 Triticum aestivum | reverse complement strand
AAGCGCCACATAGTTCTTTCAGGAAAAAGGGACATTGTGGGAGTGGAGGGCAAGACAGACATGTCTGAAGATTATGAAAAGTTTCATGAAATTCCTCCCTTCAAAGTCAAGGCTGACCCAAGCATCCTGATAAACGATGAAGATTATCCATGGTTACGGCGCAATAAGCAAATGACACAAGCGAAGAAAAAGTGAAGACTTTCTCCCGCAACTATTATGATGATACCATGCCAACTTTGTAACAGACGAGTATGATACCATTGTCCGTTTTGTACACGAAGTGCATCTAGTTTTTGTCGTAACCCTCTCAACTTTCTTGCACATGCTATGTGGATGAAATGATGATACCATGCCAACTTTCAACCTTTTCAGAGTTCATTTGAAATGCTTTTCAATTTTAGGGTCTTATAGCTCAAAATAATTAGTAAATGCATGAAAAATAACAAATGAAGTCAGAAAGGGTTGAAAATTGATGATGTGGCTTTGAATGGTGCATTTTGAACACACAAAAAGTCAGGCGTTCAAATAAGTTTTAAAAAATGAAATCCCTTTGTAACAGACGAGTTTCCGTATGAAATCCTGATACTTCGAAAGAGATTGTCCGTTTTGTACACGAAGTGCATCCAGTTTTTGCCGTAACCCTCTCAACTTTCTTGCACATGCTATGCGGATGAAATGAT
>NW_025252424.1:0-1357 GCF_018294505.1 Triticum aestivum | reverse complement strand
AATAACAAATGAAGTCAGAAAGGGTTGAAAATTGATGATGTGGCTTTCAATGGTGCATTTTGAAGACACAAAAAGTCAGGAGTTCAAATTAGTTTTAAAAAATGAAATCCCTTTGTAACAGACGAGTTTCCGTATGAAATCCTGATACTTCGAAAGAGATTGTCCGTTTTGTACACGAAGTGCATCCAGTTTTTGCCGTAACCCTCTCAACTTTCTTGCACATGCTATGTGGATGAAATGATGATACCATGTCAACTTTCAACCTTTTCAGAGTTCATTTGAAATGCTTTTCAATTTTAGGGTCTTATAGCTCAAAATAATCAGTAAATGCATGAAAAATGGTGCATGAAAAATAACAAATAAAATAAATAAGTAATTAGAAACAAAATAATATAAACTTTAATAAAATATATAAGTAGAAACAAAATAAAATAAACTTTTATAACATAAATAAAATTTATGAAACTAAAATTATCAAAGTATTTTCTGTTCAAAACATTATAAGCAACCTCTAGTATTATTGAAACTAAAATTATATAAAATTGATGCAACTAAAATTATCGAAGTATTTTCTGTTCAAAATCATTGAAAGCAAAAATAATTTTCATAAAGAACTTTTTTATTTAGAAACTTCAATAGCAAAAAGAATTATCATAAAGTAAAATAAATAAGTAATTAGTAACAAAATAAAACAAAATAAATAAGTTTTTTGTTGTAAGTAGAAACAAAACAAAATAAATAAAGCAAAAAAGAAAACAAAAAATAGGCAAAAAAAATTATGCCACCTACTGGGCCACCACGGCCTGAATACGACTAGAAACCCATCCATGGGCCAGGATTCAGGCCCGCAGAAGGCCCAGTAGGCCCACAGGCATGTACAGAGAGGTTAGGCCCGTAAGCCTGCTTTAGAGAGGAGCTCGACAGCTCAGGCGCACCGCACCTTATAAACAGGTGCGGCTCTCTCTCAGCTAGCGAGGTGGGACTAAACTCCCACCACCACGCCGTTGTGCAAGGCCATTGGTCCTGGTTGGTGGCACGAACCGGGACCAATGCCACCCTTTGGTCCCAGTTCGTGGGACCAACCGGGACCAATGCCCCCCCTTTAGTCCCGATTGGTGCCACCAACCGGGACCAAAGGCCGCACCAACCGGGACCAAAGGCCGCCGCTTCCCGCCCTTTGGGCTGCTGAAAAGAGGCATTTGGTCCCGGTTGGTGGCACCAACCGGGACTAATGCCAACCTTTAGTCCCGGTTGGTGCCATGAACCGGGACTAAAGGCTTTGCTATATAAGTTCACACTTAGGAAATTTTCACTCTCACCTTGCAGTTGCCGCCCCGACGACGCCGACGCCGCCAGG
>NW_025252423.1:0-2047 GCF_018294505.1 Triticum aestivum | reverse complement strand
GGGGAGGCTTGCCAGGTGGAGTAGTTGGCGCGCGTCCGCCTCGTGTACGCGCCGACGCAAATGAGGCTAAAAAATGGGCCGGCAGGCGGACAAAAAGCGGACGCGCGTCCGTTTGGGTCGGCGCGTTGAGCCGACTTTTTTGTTCGCACCGACCCAAACTGACGCGCGCGGACGAAATAGGTCGCCGCATTGGAGTTGCTTTGTCATCGGAGCCTATAAATACACTAATCTGAGAGCATTGATACATCGAAAAAGGGTTTCCCCCACTTTATATTATAAAGCAACCAACATCCGAGAGTACTGATACAAACACACGCTAACACCACACTCTACACACACACCCAACGGAAAATACAAAGGTGCCGGGCACCGACACACCACCCGAACGACTACTAAGCACACTACAAATGAGCAAAGAAGAACCGCTTTGAGCCGACGGAGACCACCACAAGTGCGATCCACCGAGAAGGGCGAGACGGCCAATGTTGGAGCAGGGACTCCAAAACGGTGCCTCCAAGAAGGGCCCGACTACGGAAGCCGCTCCGCCACCAAGCCGCAAGGAGAGGCCGTGCCACCATCAGACGGTGCCACCACCCCCGCGCGTGCCTCGTGCTGCTGAGCCCCGCCGTAGCCGAACGCCCGGCGGCCAACCATCCCGCACCGGCTGGGGGATCCATGAGGAGGGGAAAGGAACGGCCCTACCGCTGCCTACGTCGTTACAAACTAAAAATACAAGTACATCCGAATTTTAGGCGGGAAATATACGTGATCCAAAACACTGCAATGAGTATATAGACGGATCAAATTTTAGACCGAAATTAAATAGTGCTTCAATCATCGTAGTTTTCGTACCAATTAGTAATTAGTGCCATCTAAAGACGAAAGACATTGCAATCAGTGTATAAAATAAGGACATGTGGGAATCAACGCAGCAAAGCTATCTTCGTGTTGCAAAACAGCAGCGACAGAGGCCGCCTCAATCGTTGGCGGCATGGCCCACAACGCCGGCAACGTTCCGTCACGGGACGCCCGCGCCTGCCGATTCCTGTTACTCGCTGGTGGCCGCCTGCCAGTGTGGTGACCGGTGCTGCCGCCTCCAGGCGTGGCGGCAGGTGCCACACGTCGGCTGCCGCGCCTGCCGCCACGGCTTGAGGGGTCTTTTTTGTCAATTTGATTCGCAGGTAGTCTTTTTGTCAATTCACCTTGGCAAGTGGTCTTTTTGGACAAAAAATCCGGTAGGACATGCCACTAACGATCTCTTAGATCCTCATGTTCCTCCTAGTTAACCCGTCAGAAACAAGAGATTTTTAAGAATATACTATTTTGTTTGTTTTATCAGTGATAATTTCAGGGGATTTCAAAGATAATCTATGTGTTAAACATTCAGAGGGGAAATTTGTTTTGAAGTTTCAGGCTTCGTGGAAATTTCGTTTAGTTTGGAAAAAATCAAATTTAAAACTTTTTTTGGGAAAGAATCCACATGTACCACTACAGGAAAAATATTGTTTACCGAGTACCAGGAATACAAATGTCAAGGTTTAGAGAGAGAAGGTGAAGTTGATCAAGGTTGCCGGATGATCAGATTAGGAAAAATAACAGCATACGTGAGTCTAGGTTATTCGTGTACTAGTAGTATTGGTTTGCAAGCCGTATCTCTTGGTTGAGTCCGTCTCATAGAGCGTGTTTGGTTGCCCGCATTAGGCCCAACCTCACCCGCGCGAAAAGAATTTGGCCCGTTTGATTTCCTGTGTTCACTGTGCGGTCCGCATCGCACGAAACTTAAAGCACGTCCAGGCTAGGCCCAGGGGAAACGCATGAATCGACAGTAGCTCGCGAGCCTGGCTCGGGCGAGGCAGGGGAGGGCGACGCGCTTCTCCCCTCGTGCAAGCAGGGGAGATGGCGCGAGCCCGCCCGCGTCGCCGAAAAATCGGCGGGACGATTTTGGCTCACCTCCCGCCGAGTCCACCCCTATTTAGCCCCTCCCTCACCGCCCCAACTCCCATCACCATTCTTTCTTCGTTCGAGCTTTCCCGCCGACGCGCATCGG
>NW_025252422.1:0-2047 GCF_018294505.1 Triticum aestivum | reverse complement strand
GATGCGTGAGACAGGTTCCACTGACTGACATGCACCTGTTGCATAAGGTGGCTAGCGGGTGCCAGTCTCTCCCACTTTAGTCGGATCGGATTCGATGAAAAGGGTCCTTATGAAGGGTAAATAGCAATTGACATATCACGTTGTGGTTTTGGCGTAGGTAAGAAACGTTCTTGCTAGAAACCTATAGCAGCCACGTAAAAACTTGCAACAACAATTAGAGGACGTCTAACTTGTTTTTGCAGCATATGCCGTGTCATGTGATATGGCCAAAATGATGTGATGAATGATATATGTGATGTATGAGATTAATCATGTTCTTGTAATAGGAATCACGACTTGCATGTTGATGAGTATGACAACCGGCAGGAGCCATAGGAGTTGTCTTAATTTATTGTATGACCTGCGTGTCATGGAACAACGCCGTGTAATTATTTTACTATATTGCTAACCGTTAGCCGTAGTAGTAGAAGTAATAGTTGGCGAGACAACTTCATGGAGACACGATGATGGAGATCATGATGATGGAGATCATGGTATCATGCCGGTGACGAAGGTGATCATGCCGCGCCTCAAAGATGGAGATCAAAGGCGCAAGATGATGATGGCCATATCATGTCACTTTATGTTTTGCATGTGATGTTTATCAAGTTTACATCTTATTTTCCTAGAATGACGGTAGCATAAATAAGATGATCCCTCACTAAAATTTCAAGAAAGTGTTTCCCCTAACTGTGCACCTTTGCGAAAGTTCGTTGTTTCGAAGCACCACGCGATGATCGGGTGTGATAGATTCTAACATTCATGTGCCTAGCATGTACAGACATGGCCTCGGAACACAAGAGACCGAAAGGTCGAACATGAGTCGTATAGTAGATATGATCAACATGAAGATGTTCGTCGATGATGACTAGTCCGTCTCACGTGATGATCGGACACGGCCTAGTTGACTCGGATCATGTATCACTTAGATGACTAGAGGGATGTCTATCTGAGTGGGAGTTCATTAGATGAACTTAATTATCATGAACATAGTCAAAAGGTCTTTGCAAATTATATTGTAGCTTGCGCTTTAGTTCTACTATTTTAGATATGTTCCTAGAGAAAATTTAGTTGAAATTTGATAGTAGCAATTATGCGGACTGGGTCCGTAAACTGAGGATTGTCATCATTGCTACATGGAAGGATAATGTCCTTAATGCACCGCTCGGTGTGTTGAACCTCGAACGTCATTTGTGGATGTTGCGAACATCTGACATACACGTTTTGATGACTATGTGATAGTTCAGTAATGTTAAACGGTTTAGAATTGAGGCACCAAAGACATTTTAAAACATCGCGGAACATATGAGATGTTCCAAGAGCTGAAATTGGGATTTCAGGTTCGTGCCCATGTCAAGAGGTGTGAGACCTCCGACAAGTATCTTAATCCTGCAAACTAAGGGAGAAAAGCTCAATCGTTGAGCATGTGCTCAGATTGTCTGAGTACTACAATCGCTTGAATTGAGTGGGAGTTATCTTCCAGATGAGATAGTGATGGTTCTCCAAAGTCACTGCCACCAAGCTACTAGAGCTTCGTGATGAACTATAACATATCAAGGATAGATATGATGATCCTTGAGCTATTCGCGATGTTCGACACCGCGAAAGTAGAAATCAAGTAGGAGCATCAATTGTTGATGGTTAGTAAAACCACTAGTTTCAAGAAGGGCAACGGCAAGAAGGGATACTTCATGAAACGGCAAAACAGTTGCTGCTCTAGTGAAGAAACCCAAGGTTGAACCCAAACCCGAGACTAAGTGCTTCTGTAATGAGGGGAAGGTCACTCAAGCAGAACTACCCTAGATACTTGGTAGATAAGAAGGCAGGCAAGGTCGACAGAAGTATATTCGATATACATTATATTAATGTGTACTTTGCTAGTACTCCTAGTAGCACCATGGTAATAGATACCGGTTCGGTTGCTAAGTGTTAGTAACTCGAAATAAAAGGCTATGGAATAAACGGAGACTAGCTAAAGGCTAGGTGACGATATGTGTTGGAAGTATTT
>NW_025252421.1:0-2047 GCF_018294505.1 Triticum aestivum | reverse complement strand
CCCCCTGCCTCGTGCTCTCCTGGTTGCTTTCTTGACGTAGGGTCCAAGTCCTCTGGATCACGTTCGTTTCGAAAATCACGTTCCCGAAGGTTTCATTCCGTTTGGACTCCGTTTGATATTCTTTTTCTGCGAAACACTGAAATAGGCAAAAAACAACAATTTTGGGCTGGGCCTCCGGTTAATAGGTTAGTCCCAAAAATGATATAAAAGTGTATAATAAAGCCCATTAAACATCGAAAACAGAATATAATATAGCATGAAGCAATCAAAAATTATAGATACGTTGGGGACGTATCACGGACCAAGAACACCGAACACGTTATTTTGAACTGTGTTTCAACTAAGCTTGGCTGGAGCTTGTTCGTTTGTGGTTGAACGTGGATTGAACCCATCATCCATTTATGACTTTCTTCCTCTAATCCTAAACCTCTCTGGTCAATTTGCTAGTCTTATGGCTTGCTTTCAGTGCTCTTGCATGGGCTTTGTGGAGAATTTGTAACAAATTTATGATTGAACATCTTTTCCTAACAAACCTGCTGATATCTTATTTAAAATAGTTGCCTTTCTTCGGTAGTGGAGCCCTCTCACTATGGCCGGTGATGCTGATGCTATTGATATGATGGTCACCAAGATCCGAGCTTCTGCCATCGCCCTGCCTCCCCAAAGGTCCTCGATGGTGAATCTTGTCTAGTCTGCTTTCTCCTTTTTGTCGGACATGCATGTCCTTTGTCTTAATACTATGGATCTGTCTGTGCATGGTTGGCCTTACATTCTATGAACCCTGTCTTGATGGCTTTATTTATAAAGTCGGACAACTGCCTTTTCTCTAAAAAAACCGCCCATGTAACTAAATCATTAATTTTGTTGGGGGGAGTTGGAGACAGGGAGTGAGAGTTTAAGGTAAGTGACACTTTAAATCCCATGATTGATTCGGAGACATGGGAATTAAGGAGGGAAGGGGAAGAGGAATTAAGAGGTCTAACTCCTTTGAATCTCTTCCCGGGGGGGGGGGCTATAATTTAACTGGGGATTGGGAATTGGTAGAGAAAAAAATGATCTGTTAGTTGGCACGTCTGTGAGGAGAGGCATTTCACGTTTTTTTATAATCGCCCTTCTAGGCAACTTTATTCATCATTATGGCGGTTTACATCGGATTGCATAGTGGCAATCAATGGTACAAGGATTACATCCAAGACTCCTGCACTCGAATCACTAGAAAGACCATATTTGGCACAGCAATGAGCAGCCTCATTAGCGTCACGTCGAGTATAAATGATGTCAGAACCCTGCAAATCTGTGAGCAGGTAGCTGATCTCTCTCAGCACGTGTCCTCCAACAGAATGAAAGCCTCCTGCCCTCCACTCTTCACATATCGTTTGGCAGTCTGTTTCTACCACAACATTCTGCCATCCTTTCTCTGCTGCTCAAGTTTGTAGCCTCTTGGACAGCCAACAGTTCCGCTGCATACGCATCTTTCATCTGTGGGATTTTTGTCGTCCGAGCTACAATAACCTGTCCACCATGGTCCCGAGCCACCACCCCGGTTGCCACATCCCAGCAATGTTATCAATGGCCACATCCGTGTTAATTTTCACCCACCCATCCTCTGCCGGTCTTCATGTAGCCTTCTCCTCCCTCCCCTCCTCCCTTCTCTTGTTTGGGATATATAGTCCATGAATATGTTCCTAGATCAAAATCATTGATCTCCCTCGCTGGTACTTCACTTCATCATGGGTATATTTATTTCTACTGCTCCATATCGCCCACATGACTGACACTGCCATTGTCGCCCCGTGTTTGCTCAGAAAAGTAGCATCCAGTATGTCCCATGACCAGGTTACAGGATGCAAATGCGGGAGCTTGAGACCAAAGAAGTCAGCGGCCTCCCTCTAGAAAAGCTTTGCATGATCACATGCAGTTAGCGCATGATATAGAGTTTCATTATCATGTCCACACATTGGACAGAACGCTTTGTCGCCGATATGTCGCCGAGTCAGCTCTCCTTTGGATGGCAGAAAATCCTTTAGAACTCTCCACCAAAAAATTC
>NW_025252420.1:0-2047 GCF_018294505.1 Triticum aestivum | reverse complement strand
GGTAAGATGATGTCATGCCTAGCACACATGGCCGGATGACCTATTGATATAGTATCCTCCTTACCAAGGTTAGCCGTTCTTCCATGAGGAAATTGTAAGACTTATTCCATAAGTTGTTCCTGATGGATCCTTTGTGAATCCATGGCCTGATCTTACCTATTGACCATGTCAATGCTATCTCGAAGCATGTCTATGGTACTCTGGTTTTCAACAGGAACATTTGAAGCCCAAAGCTAATTGTTTCCTGCTCAATTATCCAAACACCGTTGTATGGGTAATGTCATGAAATTTCCTTCCCCTTACCTAAAGAGTTTTCTACGTTATATCCCGTCATGGATATCATGCTCTGCTTACCCTTGGGGAGAATATACCCTTGAAATATGTGTTTTAACACATTTTCCTTTCCATTCTTCTGTTTAATATGATAATCATATTTTCCTTTCCATTGTTTGGGTTAACCTTTCTGGTGATCTATATGGTCTAAGCAGTATTATTCTCTCGCTTATGTAAACACCTCGGTGTACAACTCTGTCAGTAAGACCCTGTTACTATTGTTGATGGCATACCGGTAGCCACCGATGGATGAGAACTTTGCCTATTGGTCCGCCTCGTTTCAACGAGCAGAAAAATGGTTCTCTTCGTCCCTCGCCCTTGATACCGACGATGTTGCTGACATATAACTGACAGGCTACCCTCTGACATGCCTTGCGATCATGATCGTGCAAGATGTCACCGCCCTTCCTACGTTAACCACATGGTGGGCCCATAACCCATATTTCCACAGGATCAAAACCTGACTCTCCGGTGCACCCCCTGTTCCCAAATTAATTCATCGCGCGTGGCCTCGTATGTAATTCACGGACCACCGTCCTACTGATCTATACTGGCCTCAGACATAATACTTATTCCGATTGCTTTGAACCCCTTTCACACTTTGTTTCAGGCTTCGAACGATTGCCTACCTGTTTGAAACTTCTCATGGTACTTTCTTACTTGCTCTCGGCTTTTCTTAAGGTTTAGTTCGAGAGATACTTTCCGCCACCTTCCCCGATGATATTGACCAGATAGTAAACCCTGCAGAAGTCTGTTCTTCCAGAATACCCCCTTACTCTATCGTAAGTACGATGTAGTTCCCGAAGAAAGGACGACAACTTTATCATAACGACCTGAAGCAGAGAAATGAAGACATCAACGTAGTGGATAGACCTCCTCGAGAAGAGCAACCAACACCGAGAAGACCCATTAGAATTTCGTAACCAAATCCCTTCCCCCTTGCTCCCGCTCCTAAATCTCGGGACGAGATTTCTTGTAGTGGAGGAGATTTGTAACACCCCGAGAATCATGCTACAGTAGCTCTCTGTGATTAAGCTAATCATGTTGCTAGGCAGGGCTTGATCACATTGGAATCACATTTCCTTTCAAACTCCTAACTCAAACTTCAATTAAAATTAAAGTGGAAAATAAAAGTTGTCAAAATTGAAAAAAACTAAAATGTTCATTAAATGACAAATAATTCTGAAGCAATTATAAAATTGTAACTAAACATAAATGGATTAGTTAAGTGACCCTAACAACCTCAAACTTTGGCGAGCAACAACATTTAATAGCCTTTTAATTAATCTAAATTCAATATGAATTAGTATTTCACCCAAACTAGTTTTTGGTGCAAGGATCTGATGCACTGCAACTTATAAGCTAGCTCCCATATTTTATAAATACCATTTAGGTGCTAAATATTTTTTGCAAACAAAAAAATAAAGAAAAGAAAAGAAAAGGAACCCCCTCCCCCTCACTGGACCAGGCGGCCCAGCTCACAGGCCCACCTGGCCCAGCTGGCCAACTACCAGCCCACAGCCCCTCCCTGGGTCGCCTCCCCCCCTGTTCCCCCGACCGGGGAAGCAACAGGGGCCCGTCCCCACCCGACCACCTCGCCGGCGCCGACGCCGGGAGGGGATAAGGCCGCCCCGTCGCCTTGGCCTCCACCCATCTCTCCCACTTGCCCCCCCTCTCGCCCGCCTCTGCGCCTCCCAGATCCACACGCTTCCCC
>NW_025252418.1:0-2047 GCF_018294505.1 Triticum aestivum | reverse complement strand
GGCACACTCAGATGAGCAATCCGTACAACTAAAACCAAACCTCGAGTTTCCCCGAGGGGGCGCTGCACAGGGCTCTAGTTCGGACCAACACTCAGAGGAGCACTGGCCCGGGGGGGTTAGAATAAAGATGACCCTTGAGTCTGCAGAACCCAAGGGAAGGTGGTAGGTTGTTAGTGCAAATGGTAAAACCAATGTTGGGCATTGCTGGAAGAGCTTTACTTAAGGCGAACTGTCAAGGGGTTCCCATTATAGCCCAACCGTGTAAGGAACGCAAAATCCGGGAACATAACACCGATATGACGGAAACTAGGGCGGCAAGAGTGGAACAAAACACCAGGCATAAGGCCGAGCCTTCCACCCTTTACCAAGTATATAGATGCATTAATTAAGTAAGATATATTGTGATATCCCAACAAGTAAACATGTTCCAACAAGGAACAACATTTCCATGTTCCAACAAGGAACAAACTTCGATCTTCACCTGCAACTAACAACGCTATAAGAGGGGCTAAGCAAAGCGGTAACATAGCCAAACAACGGTTTGCTAGGACATGGTGGGTTAGAGGTTTGACATGGCAATTTGGGAGGCTGACAAGCAAATGGTAGGCATCGTAGCATTGGCATAGCAAAAGAGCGAGCAAACTAGCATAGCAAAGATAGTAGTGATTTCGAGGGTATGATCATCTTGCCTGAGATCCCGCAAGGAAGAAGAACGAATCCAAGAAGAAGACAAACGGCCGTAGATGAACAAATCCTCACAACTCCGGAACGAAACCGAAGCTAACGAGAGAAGCAACCCGGAAAGAAACAAACAACATAGTAAACACACAAGCATAAACAAGTCATGATGCACAAACAAGTATGATGCATGTCCGGTTTAATGAGGCATGGCATGGCAAAGTGCAACAAACAATACTACAAGTTAAATGGAGCTCAATATGCAACTGCATATTGACGAAACACCACGATAAGTTATTTAGTTTGATCCCGTTTATGTACCCAACAATATTAAATGTTGTTAAGCATGGGAAGAGGGTGAAGCAAATGAAAACTACCTATCTAGTCAAGGTTAAATGAGGCCGGAAGCAACAAACAACAATTCCGGAGAATCCCCATATCATTTAGCAATTTGATGCAACAACAAGTTTAAACATTTTTAAATGTTGTTATCATGATGCGGATGACATATACAAGTTTTATGCAATTTTATGAAAATGTTGACATGAGCATGTTATGAAGCATTAGGTCACCATGGCGGAACAAAAAGGGTGCCACGGCGGCGAAACAAAAATGATGCCACGGCAACATTCCGGTCCCGATAGCTCATGGAGATACCGGTGCAAAAGGAAAAGTGACGAGAGCGTGACATGCGATAGAAGGTGGGGTGATCCCGGATACCGGGTTCCCACAAGATGGTGGCATGGCAACGAGGTGAAACATGCACGCGACAATTTTGGACACGGTGCAAACATAAGCATCTCATACAACAAAGCATTCGGTCCACGAACATCGTCTCGGTGTTATACCTTCGAAGCGTGCGTTTCGGGCGGATCGAGTTCGTAGAGGGAAGTAGACGTTCACGGGTCGACGGTAGTGGTACATCTCGTAGACGTTCACGGGTCGTCGTGGAGGTAGACGTTCACGGGCGTCGTGGAAGTAGTGGTACACGTTCGTTTTTCGGAGAGGTACTTGACGAATCCAACATCTTCGGGGCGACGGTAGTGGTTCACGGACGTCGTGGAAGTAGTTGTTCTTGTAGCAGTCGTGGAAGTAGACGTTCACGTTTGGAGAGGAACTTGTCGCAACCAAGTCCTTCGGGGCTCGTCGGTAGTGGTACTTGGCGAAATGCACGTCGACGGTAGTCGTTCTAGGCAGGAAACAGTAGTTGTACACGGGTCTTCGGCGTCGAGGTACTTGGTGTTCCAAAACAGAGCAACACCAAAAGGCCTAGGGTCTTGGCGATGTAGATGAACACGAGGTCCTGCCCGGGGCTGGTCTTGGCCTTGGCGTTCCTGGTCGATGAGGGCGAGCGGAGGCGCATCCTCCT
>NW_025252417.1:0-2048 GCF_018294505.1 Triticum aestivum | reverse complement strand
TGGGAAATCAAATATAGTTCCTTGTACGACATCTCTTCTACTTGCAGTACTCACTTTGGATAACAGTAACATTACTATGTGACATTCATGTTGTCTGTAGGAACTAAAGAGTTGTTATTATTTTAGGATATCATGGTAAATCGAAACTTCGTGTCCATAAATGATATACGGTTCCGGTTCTTCTCAAAGATGCTAATATTCATGGCAAAAAAATAGTTTTTCCTTGAACAAAGCAATGCATTGTTAGATTAATATCTACACATGCAATTCATTAATTTTGAAAACGGCATCTCAACTATCACTAATTAATAATAATTGAGATGGGTTATGGCACTGAAAAATAACTGAAGCACACATAAAGACATGGATCTCTATTGACAAAAAGATAATGCATGGATCGAGCCATGATTAATAGAGTAACACTTATTGTGTCAAATACTGGAGCTTCCATTTTGTTCAGGAATACTCTTTGATGCTCGATATGTATTCTAAATGTAATCTATGCACTATAATTCATCTTAATATATGTTATTTCTCTAATATGACAATGTGCTCTGAATACTCCTACCTCAATGGTTTAGCTGAAACAAATAAAAAATGCATTAATATATTTATGCTCTCAGAAATTATGTATTCATACTTCAAAACGAAATGCTTTATAACATTATCGTCAATAAAAATGTTGTAGATCGTTAAGTAAATCTGGAGCAAAATTTGATGTATTGGGCTAAGGGCGGCATCTTAAGGCTATAGTGATGCTGAAGATCGATTGACACAACTAACCTTGCCTGATCTATTAGCAATTATATCTAATATTTTCACTGAACAACACATGGACACTTACAATATTTTTGGGAACATCTTTTCAATAAGAAAATATTAGTAGTAGTGTAGCGGTTCGGTGCCCAGGCTAATCGGCACTCGGCCAGAAAACAATTCACGAAACATTAAAAAAAACAATGTTTCTGCATGGTAGATAATTTATTGCGTGAGGTCCGCTCCATTTTTCAGATCATTTGGACATTTAAGTAGCTCTCAGAAAAAAAGCCAAATGAGATCAGAACAATACATGAACTATAAAATATTTACAAACCCTGAATTTATCTTTTTGGCAGAGAACTGCTCAGATGTCCAGATGATTTGAAAATTGGAGCGGACCTCAACATCAAATTATCTACCATGCAAACAAAGTTAGATGTTTTTGAATTTTTCTAGTATGTTTTCATTTTTTTCTTCAGCGCGGGTGAAAATTAGCATGGGCTCAGAAAATGATTTTCTTTATATAAGAGTCAATTACAGGGGTGGTGCTAGAACATGCCGTAAACGGTCACTTTAGTGCTACAAGTTGTGGCATACATCGAACTGGTGTAAAAACTTGGCTTCGACGTGTAAATACAGTGCTTATCTCGTTTGTATACAGAATCAACGCTGACTAGGCTCGTGAGGCCTGCTGTCAGCCACTGTATCGGAAGAAGGGGTGTGTGACTTATATGTATTTAATATGTAAAAAAATCAATCAATAAAAAATATCAAACACTCGCGGCTTATATTTGAATTATTAAAAAATAATATTAATATTAACACTTTAAATTATGAATAACCTTAATTATACAAACATTGAACTATACAAACATGCGAATGATTGAAATGTCCGTATAACTAAAACAATTTTCTGAATTGTAATTTTAATAATATTTGTTATAATGTTGAAATATACATTTTTTGTAACTCACAAATATGCATAAATGAGATAATCATTGTATTTGCACGTTAAACCCAAGTTTTTGCACCACTTTGATGTATGCCACAACTTCTAGCACCAAAGTGACCGTTTACGCCAAGTTCTAGCACCACCCCTGTAATTGACTCTTTATAAAGCTGCAAGATAACTAATTAGAAATAATATAACCGAAGATAATCTTTCTGTGGAAGAAATGAATTTTTGCACACATGCCAACCACGCACTAATTTTTGTGCATCTAAAGCTGTCAACCAGTGACATTTTATTTCAGTTGTCCGTTGATTGCTTCTCCTGTGTCCTACTCCCT
>NW_025252416.1:0-2048 GCF_018294505.1 Triticum aestivum | reverse complement strand
GACGGACGATCTGCCGAGCCTCTTCCTCATCCTCCGGAAGCTCTTTTCTCAGGATATACGCGACATATGGAACTGTCCAGTCGGGAATGACCACCAAGACCTCCATGATTAAGTCGACCACTGTTGGGACTTCGACCACAGTCGGAGCTGTGGCACTCTTGGGCTGTGGAGTCTCTTCGGTGAAAGGATCTTCTTTGACTGACGGAGTGTGTATATGCTCCAAGAACACACCACTCGGAATGGCTTCCCTCTTGGAACCTATCTTTGCTAGATCATCAGCTGCTTGATTTTTCAGTCGGGGTATGTGATGGAGCTCCAACCCCTCGAACTTCTTTTCCAGCTTCCTCACTGCACTGCAGTATCCAGTCATGGCTGGGCTTCTCACGTCCCACTCTTTCATCACCTGGTTGACCACTAAATCCGAGTCGCCATAGACCATCAGGCGACGGACGCCGAGTGAAATGGCCATGCGCAACCCATATAAGAGGGCCTCATATTCTGCCTCATTGTTGGAGGAATCGAAGTGAATCTGGAGCACATATCTGAGCTTATCTCCTCTGGGGGAAACGAGGACAACCCCAGCACCGGAACATTCAACATCTTAGAGCCATCAAAGAACATGGTCCAATGCTCCGCGTGAACTTCAGTCGGCTGCTGTTGTTCAATCCACTCGGCGAGGAAATCTGCTATTGCCTGGGACTTAATGGCTTTCTTTGCCTCAAACTTGATATCAAGGGGAAGAAGTTCAATCGCCCATTTGGCCACTCGACCAGTTGCATCTCTGTTGTGCAAAATCTCTGATAGTGGAGCGTCGCTGACGACTGTGATGGAATGATCAGAAAAATAATGAGCAACCTTTTTTGTGGTCATGTATATTCCATACACAAGCTTCTGATAATGAGGATATCTCTGCTTGGATGGAGTCAAGACTTCAGACAAATAATACACTGGGCGCTGAACTTTGAGAGCTTTTCCTTCTTCTTCCCGCTCGACCGTAAGCACAGTACTGACGACTTGTCCTGTGGCTGCAATATAGAGCAACAGAGGCTCTTTGCTGATTGGAGCAGCAAGCACCGGCTGGGTGGAGAGCAGAGTTTTGAGCTCGGCAAACGCTGCATCAGCTTCTGGAGTCCACTCGAACTTGTCTATCTTCTTCATCAGTCGGTAAAGAGGCAATGCCTTTTCACCGAGTCGTGAGATGAATCGACTTAATGCGGCCAAGCATCCAGTAAGCTTCTGGACATCGTGCACTCGCACAGGGCGTTTCATTCGGAGAATAGTGCCAATCTTCTCTGGATTAGCGTCGATTCCCTGTTCGGAAACGAGAAAACCGAGTAACTTGCCACCAGGAACTCCAAATGTGCACTTTGATGGATTGAGCTTGATATCATACCTTCTGAGGTTGGCAAATGTTTCGGCGAGATCAGCGAGCAGGTCGGAACCTTTTCGTGACTTGACAATGATGTCATCCATATATGCTTCCACATTCCGATTGATTTGAGTGAGTAGACACTTCTGAATCATTCACATAAATGTGGCTCCGGCATTCTTGAGGCCGAATGGCATGGTGATATAGCAGAAGCACCCGAATGGAGTGATGAAAGCTGTTTTTACCTCGTCAGGCCCGTACAGACGGATCTGGTGGTACCCGGAGTAAGCATCTAAAAAAGATAACCTCTCGCATCCCGCGGTCGAGTCAACAATTTGATCTATGCGAGGGAGAGGAAAATGATCTTTCGGGCAGGCCCGGTTGATGTGCTTGAAATCAATGCACATTCGGAGCGACTTGTCCTTCTTAGGAACCATGACGACATTAGCGAGCCACTCGGAGTGGTATATCTCTCGGATAAATCCTGCCGCCAACAGTCGAGCCACTTCTTCACCAATGGCTTTTCTCTTCTGGACGGCGGACCGCCGAAGATGCTCTTTGACTGGTTTTGCAGATGAGTCGACTCTTAAGCGATGCTCAGCCAGTCCCCTGGGAACACCTAGCATGTCAGCGGGCTTCCATGCAAAAATGTCCCAGTTCTCACGGAGGAACTGGATGA
>NW_025252415.1:0-2048 GCF_018294505.1 Triticum aestivum | reverse complement strand
AGCGCCGCTCCTCCTCGAAGCGCACATCGCGTGTGATGTATAGACGCTTGCCGACCGGGTCGTACACCCGATAGCCCTTCGTCCCTGGCTCGTACCCCAGGAAGATGCCAGGGTGCGATCTGTCCGCCAGCTTGGTCACCCCGGGTCCGACGAGCTTGACATGCGCGACGCATCCGAAGGTGCGGAAGTAGTCCACTGCCGGTTTCTTCTTGCGCCACGCTTCATAAGGAGTAATGCCCTGCAGGCTTCTGGTCGGCGACTGGTTGAGGATGTGGACGGCGGTGTGCACAGCCTCGCCCCAGAACGCGCACGGCACGCCCATGGCCTTCATGAGGCTGCGCGCCATCTCCACGACGGTCTGATTCCTTCGTTCGACCACTCCATTCTGCTGAGGAGAGTACGGCGTCGTCGTGTTCCTCTAGATCCCCAGTTCTTCACAGTAGGCGGCGAATTCATTCGAGGTGAACTCGCCTCCTCTGTCTGTGCGGAACGCTCGGAGCCTGGCATTTCCCTGCATCTCCGCGTGTGCCTTGATCTTCTTGAAATAGCAAAAAGCCTCATCTTTGGTTTTCAGTACCTCAAGCCACATGTATCTGCTGAAATCATCAACTATCAACAGGAAGCACTTGTTACCGCTGGCCGTCGCCGGGGTGATCGGGCCGCATAGGTCGCCGTGCACTAGCTCGAGCGCGCTCTCCGCTCGGTACGGCGACGCGCGAGGGAAGGGCGTGCGGTGCATCTTCCCGATGGTGCAGGCCTCACAGAACTGGTCGAGGTGCGCAATTGCTGGCAGACCACGCACCATGCCCTTCGCACCGAGATCATGCAGAGCGCGGAAATGCAGGTGCCCGAACCTTGCGTGCCACCTCCAGGCATCATCCTGGACTCCGGCGAGGAGGCACACGGGAGCGGCCAAGTTTAGAGCCACGGCGTAGAGCCGGTTGCTCGTCCGCGAGCAGCAGCCTCTGCTTGTCGTACAGGCAGAGTTCCCCGTCCTCGATCACGGCTTTGCAGCCGTGCTCATCGAGCTGCCCAACGCTGACGATGCTTGTGCGTAGTTGCGGGATGTAGTAGACATCGGCGAGCGCGCGATGTTCTCCGTTGCAGGCACGTGAAGAGCATGACGCCGCGCCCACAAATCTGCACGACCGAGCCGTCACCAAAATGTACAGTACCTCGTACCGTCTCGTCAAGCTCCGAGAGCATGTCGCGGCGCCCTGTCATGTGATTGCTAGCGCCGGTGTCGAGGTACCACTTGTCATCGTCCGTCGCCACGGGCACGACCCGTGCTTCGTTGAGGAAGATCTCCGCGCCTAGTTCACAAGCGCCGCCGCTCGCGTTCTCGCCGTTCACTGCCGCGCAGGTGGCCAGCAGCAAGCCCGGCTGCTCGACGTCGACCTGGGCAACGTTTGCCTGTTGGTCCGTCTGCTCCCGCTGGTCCCTTTCCTTCTTGCGGCATTCCTTGGCCCAGTGACCAGGGATGCCGCAGTAGCGGCAGTTGCCCTTCCGTTTGGGCGTCGCTGGGCCACCATTGCCGCGGCCACCGCTCTGGCCATGGCCACCCCCTCCGTGGGAGTTCTTTGGCTTGCCGTTCCCGCGTCCACGCCCTGCTCTAGAGCCTGAGGACGTGCTGCTTTGGTCCAGCTGCTTCTCGTGCGCCCGCCACTGATCGATGGTGTACAGCAGCTGCGCGCCGGGCGCCGGTGTCTCCTCGCGCTCATGCTCCTCGACGATGAGAAGCCGGCCGCAAAGTTCCTCGAGGGAGAGCTGCCTGGTGTCGACTAGTGACTCGATCGCCACGGCCATCTCGCGGTACGGGCATGGCACGGTGCGGAGCACCTTTAGGATAGCTTTGTGCTCGTCCACGGGGTCGCCGAGCGCCTGCAGCTCGTCGATGATCGTCCTGAGTCGCATGACATATGACTCGATCCCCTCGCCGTCCTTGTACCGGAGTGCCTCGTACTCCGAGCGGCGAGTCTGCGCCTTGGCCTCGCGCACGCGCTCAACACCGACGCGCATGGTCTTGAGGGTATCCCACGCCTCCTTGG
>NW_025252414.1:0-2048 GCF_018294505.1 Triticum aestivum | reverse complement strand
ACCGTTCTCTTCTCGCTCTTCTTTGCATAAGTTAGCCACCATACATGCTTAGTTGCTGCTGCAACCTCACCACTTTACCCCTTCCTTACCCATTAAGCTTTGCTAGTCTTTACACCCATGGTAATGGGATTGCTGAGTCCTCGTGGCTCACAGTTTACTACAACAACAGTTGCAGGTACAGGTTTTGCGATGATCATGACGCGAGAGCGATGTTTCTTGTTTTGGAGTTCTTCTTCTGCTTCTTCTTCGATCAGGGGATAGGTTCCAGGTCGGCAGCCTGGGCTAGCAGGGTGGATGTCGTTCGAGTTTCTGTTTGTGTTTCATCCGTAGTCGGATGTTGATCTTATGTATGATGTATTGATGTATTCTTGCGGCATGTGTATGCCTTGTATGTATCCCCATCTATTATGTAATGTTGATGTAATGATATCCACCTTGCAAAAGCGTGTCAATATGCGGTTCTATCCTTGGTGGGACCTTCGAGTCTGTTTAGGATAGTATCGCATATTGGGCGTGACACGGGGACAGGTGAGGCGTCTTCCCGCAAGGCCAGTTCAAGCTCTTTCCAAAGCGCCTTATGTTCTTTTGACTCCGGCTGGGTGTCTTCCTCAGGAAACTGGAAGACTAAGGGCAGACCATCATGATGCGGCATGGCGTACTATTAGGTCAGGCTGGTTGGAGGCAGACGACAGGAGAACCAGAGAGGAAGAGAGAAGATTGTAGCGATACCGGGTAGTGCGGGGTTGATTTTAAACTGCGGCGCCGATGACATTAGAAGTGGGAGCAGTTGGGACGAACGTGGGCGGCGGAGCCTGGTCAAAGGGCTCGCCTCCCGATGAGCCTGAGCAGCGCTCTACTCGCACGCCTCCTGTCAGCCGGGGCAGCGGTCTGCTCGCACGCCTCCCGTCGACTCACACACTTGCTCGGACGGCACCTGCCGATGAGAAGCGGGACTCGTGGCGGCACGTAAATGCCCACGGTTTCAATAGTGAAAGCGTTCGCCTTAACATGACAGGTCTGTGTTCCAAAATACCTTGGCTCTTCATTTGTGCAACTTCACATAAGCAGCCTGTCTCAAATTGAAGAAAAAAATTACATAGGAATATTTGTGCCATATCACGTGACCATGCTCAGTTTCACGAATTTCTGGTCACTTTTGGATTTTGTGAAATTTAAAATCCAGGATTCGAAACAATATCATAACCTGCATCATGCAATAAATTTTCAAGCGATACATCTTTCCTGTTGTATTTCTTAAGAAAGGATTTGGTCAAACATTTTGCTTAGTTAGACTTCAGACAAGTTATATATGGAGAGTAAAAGGATAATCCCTTCGTACCAGTGCATTGCCTGATATATTAAGTCAAGTACTAGGCACGAACAAACGGGCTCAATTCTATGCTCATCCTGGTGTAGTACTCCTATTAGTACTAGGCAATGCAGTTGACGGGTGACCTAGCGGCGACCGAGGGAATTGAACCGTGCTCCGCACGGTAGGTAACGTTGTCTAGTTACTAAAGCATCCCTCCATTGTTCATCGGTAGTCACTATGGACTGGGGACATGAGGGGAATTTCCTAGGGGTGGAATTCTGGCCGCCAGATATTTCGACTCAAAACGCGGAGGCTTGACTGGTTGGGGTTGGCTAATGTGCGTACCACGCACGCCACCAGAAGGACAGGAGCCAGGTTTTTTTGAGGATCAACACGAGCCCGGTTTTTTTGAGGATCAACACGAGCCGAGGTCTGGCTGGTACACCGTTGGGTCCTACCATTAGAGTATACAAATGAATCTTTTAAATTGCCGAACAAATCTATGTGTATTACAATGCCCGTATTTTCCTTGCCAATAGTAATATCAACGTGGTAATTGATTTATGACGAGTTCTTGAATTAGAGTGAGTTTGTGATATAGTGATCTAAACGTGGATTTCACATTTCATGGTATCCCTAGTAAGTTTTTCATTGCAAATTCAAATTTGAAAGATAAGGGTATGGTGGTGAGAAAACTTTGTATGTGTCAAGCATATGACCTCACACACACACACAC
>NW_025252413.1:0-2048 GCF_018294505.1 Triticum aestivum | reverse complement strand
ACCCCAAGGTGCGCTTAAGTGTAGGTCATCAACAATTGCAGTTTGGGCCGATTCTGGCCCGTTTCTTGGACTATTACTTAGTTATGGGGGTCCCGAAATGACCCCGGGTTGTGTTTACGTGTCGGTCAGCAACACTCACAATTTTGGCCAATTCTAACGTGTTTTGTGGACTATTACTCACTGTTTTCAGGTCCCGAAGTGATTTCCATAGTTGTTGAACCCCAAGGCGCGCTTACGTGTCGGTCATCAACATTCATAGTTTTGGCTGATTCTGGCCCGTATCATGGACTATTACTCACTTTTTTGGGCCCCCGGAGTGATTTCCACGATTAACGAACCACGGGGTGCATTTACGTGTCGGTCATCAACACTCACAGTTTTGGCCAATTCTGGCCCGTTTCTTGGACTATTACTCTGTTTTTGGGTCTCGACGTGAATTCCATGATTGACGAACACCGGGGTGCATTTATGTGTCGCTCATCAACACTCGCAGTTTTTGCCGATTCTGGCCCGTTTCGTGGAGTATTACGCAATGTTTTGGGGTATCGAAGTGATTTCAACGATTAACGAACCGCGGGGTGCGTTTACGTTTCGGTCATCAACACTTACACTTTTGTCCGATTCTTTCCTTTTTTGTATACTATTACTCACTGTTTTGGGGTCCCGGAGTGATTTCCACGATTAACGAACCCCGGCGTGCGTTTACGTGTCGGTCATCAACACTCACAGTTTTGGCCGATTCTGGCCCGTTTCGTGGACTATTACTCACTTTTTTGGGGCCCCGGAGTGATTTCCACGATTAAGGAACCCTTGGGTGCGCTTATGGGTTGGTTATCAACACTCGCGGTTTTTGTCGATTCTGACCCGTTTCGTGGACTATTACTCACCGTTTTGGGGCCCCAAAGCGATTTCCATGGTTGTTGAACCCCAAGGTGCGCTTAAGTGTAGGTCATCAACAATTGCAGTTTGGGCCGATTCTGGCCCGTTTCTTGGACTATTACTTAGTTATGGGGGTCCCGAAATGACCCCTGGTTGTGTTTACGTGTCGGTCAGCAACACTCACAATTTTTGGCCAATTCTAACGTGTTTTGTGGACTATTACTCACTGTTTTCAGGTCCCGAAGTGATTTCCATAGTTGTTGAACCCCAAGGCGCGCTTATGTGTCGGTCATCAATATTCATAGTTTTGGATGATTCTGGCCCGTATCATGGACTATTACTCACTTTTTTGGGCCCCCGCAGTGATTTCCACGATTAACGAACCACGGGGTGCATTTACGTGTCGGTCATCAACACTCATAGTTTTGGCCAATTCTGGCCCGTTTCTTGGACTATTACTCTGTTTTTGGGTCTCGACGTGATTTCCATGATTGACGAACACCGGGGTGCATTTATGTGTCGCTCATCAACACTCGCAGTTTTGGCCGATTCTGGCCCGTTTCGTGGAGTATTACGCACTGTTTTGGGGTATCAAAGTGATTTCAACGATTAACGAACCGCGGGGTGCGTTTACGTTTCGGTCATCAACACTTACACTTTTGTCCGATTCTTTCCTTTTTTGTATACTATTACTCACTGTTTTGGGGTCCCGGAGTGATTTCCACGATTAACGAACCCCGGCGCGCGTTTACGTGTCGGTCATCAACACTCACAGTTTTGGCCGATTCTGGCCCGTTTCGTGGACTATTACTCACTTTTTTGGGTCCCCGGAGTGATTTCCACGATTAACGAACCCCTGGGTGCGCTTACGGGTTGCTTATCAACACTCGCGGTTTTTGTCGATTCTGACCTGTGTCGTGGACTGTTACTCACCGTTTTGGGGCCCCAAAGCGAGTTCCATGGTTGTTGAACCCCAAGGTGCGCTTAAGTGTAGGTCATCAACAATCGCAGTTTGGGCCGATTCTGGCCCGTTTCTTGGACTATTACTTAGTTATCGGGGTCCCGAAATGATTTCCACGATTTACGAACCCCGGGTTGTGTTTACGTGTCGGTCAGCAACACTCACAATTTTGGCCAATTCAAACGTGTTTT
This sequence comes from Triticum aestivum, assembly GCF_018294505.1. NCBI lineage: Eukaryota > Viridiplantae > Streptophyta > Magnoliopsida > Poales > Poaceae > Triticum > Triticum aestivum. The sequence continues at coordinate 17 of NW_025252413.1, read as the reverse complement.
GTGGACTATTACTCACC
>NW_025252412.1:0-2048 GCF_018294505.1 Triticum aestivum | reverse complement strand
TGTAACGCCCTCGATGCGGCTATATCTCCCACGTGTCGAAGCACGACTTAGAGGCATAACCGCATTGAAAGCAATGTCGCAAGTGAGGTAATCTTCACACAACCCATGTAATACATAAGGGAAAGAGATACATAGTTGGCTTACAATCGCCACTTCACACAATTACATGAATAAAGCATTACATCATCCAGATACAATCAAGGTCCGACTACGGAACCAAAATAAAAGAAGAACCCCAAATGCGACAAAGGTCCCCGATCGACCCCAACTGGGCTCCACTACTGATCAACTAGAACGAAACAACACAAAGGGCAAGATCTTCATCGAGCTCCTCCTGAGCTTGGTTGCGTCATCTGCACGGAAACATAGGCACCTGCAAACTGGTTTGGAAGTATCTGTGAGCCACAGGGACTCAGCAATCTCGCACCCGCGAGATCAAGACTATTTAAGCTTATAGGAAGGATGGAGTAATGAGGTGGAGCTGCAGCAAGCGACTAGCATATATGGTGGCTAACATACGCAAATGAGAGCGAGAAGAGAAGGCAAAGCACGGTCGATAAAGGTATGATCAAGAAGTGATCCTGGACTACCTACGTCAAGCATAACTCCAACACCGTGTTCACTTCCCGGACTCCGCCGGAAAGAGACCATCACGGTTACACACGCGGTTGATGTATTTTAATTAAGGTCAACTTCGGGTTTTCTACAACCGTACGTTAACAAATTCCCATCTGCCCATAACCGCGGGCACGGCTTTCGAAAGATAATACCCTGCAGGGGTGTCCCAACTTAGCCCATGACAAGCTCTCACGGTCAACGAAGGAATAGACCTCCACCCGAGACATTCCGATCAGACTCGGTATCCCAGTACAACAAGACATTTCGACAGGGTAAAACTAAACCAGCAACACCGCCCGAATGTGCCAACAAATCCCGATAGGAGCTGCACATATCTCTTTCTCAGGGCACACTCAGATGAGCGCTCCGTACAACTAAAACCAAACCTCGAGTTGCCCCGAGGGGGCGCTGCACAGGACTCTAGTTCGGACCAACACTTAGACAAGCACTGGCCCGGGGGGGTTAAGAAAAAGATGACCCTCGGGATGCGCGACTCCCAAGGGAAAAAGGCTAGGTGGCAAATGGTAAAACCAATGTTGGGCATTGCTGGAGAAGCTTTACTTAAGGCGAACTGTCAAGGGGTTCCCATAATAGCCCAACCGCGTAAGGGACGCAAAATCCGGGAACATAACACCGATATGACGGAAACTAGGGCGGCAAGAGTGGAACAAAACACCAGGCATAAGGCCGAGCCTTCCACCCTTTACCAAGTATATAGATGCATTAATTAAATAAGATATATTGTGATATCCCAACAAGTAAACATGTTCCAACAAGGAACAACATCTCCATGTTCCAACAAGGAACAACATCTCCATGTTCCAACAAGGAACAAACTTCAATCTTCACCTGCAACTAACAACGCTATAAGAGGGGCTGGGCAAAGCGGTAACATAGCCAATCAACGGTTTGCTAGGACATGGTGGGTTAGAGGTTTGACATGGCAATTTGGGTGGCTGACAAGCAAATGGTAGGCATCGTAGCATTGGCATGGCAAAAGAGCGAGCAAACTAGCATAGCAAAGATAGTAGTGATTCCGAGGGTATGATCATCTTGCCTGAAATCCCGCAAGGAAGAAGAACGAGTCCATGAAGAAGATAAACGGAACGTAGACGAACGGGTCCTCACAAGCGCGATGTTACCGGAACCAACCCGAAGAAGCAACACCGGAAAAGGAAGCACACAACATAATAAACAACCATCACATAAACATGTCATGATGCACAATCAAGTATGATGCATGTCCGGTTTAAATATGCATGGCATGGGAAAGTGCACAAGTAGTTCTACAAATTAAGTGGAGATCAATATGCAATGAGTTGCATATTGACGAAACACCACAACAAGTTATTTAGTTCGATCTCGTTTATATACCCCAACAATATTAAATGTTGATTAACATGGCAAGAGGGTGAAGCAAAGTAAAACTA
>NW_025252411.1:0-2048 GCF_018294505.1 Triticum aestivum | reverse complement strand
TTTTTCAAATTGTCAAATTTATTTCATAATTTTAGGAGTTACAGAAGTTTACCAAACTTCCAGATTGCTACAGACTGTTCTGTTTTTAACAGATTCTGTTTTTCGTGTGTTGTTTGCTTATTTTGATGAATCTATGGCTAATAAAATAATTTATAAACCATAGAGAAGTTGGAATACAGTAGGTTTAGCACCAATATAAATAAATAATGAGTTCATTACAGTACCTAAAGGTAGTGATTTGCTTTATTACACTAACGGGTCTCACAAAGTTTTTGTGGATGAAGTGTCCGAAGGTCGAGGAGCTATCAATATGAGAAGAATAAAGAGAGGCAAGAGTTCAAGCTTGGCGATGCCCAAGGCACCCCAAGTAAATATTTCAAAGGATACTCAAGCATCTAAGCTTGGGGATGCCCCGGTTGGCATCCCATCTTTCTTCTTTAACAAATATCGGTATACCTCGGTTTTTGTTTTGTTCACATGATTTGTGTCCTTTGTGTTTTTGTTTTTCCTTTAGGAACCATGCTAGCATGAGATAGCCCTTCATTAATTTATACAATACTTCATGTGCTTCACTTAAATCTTTTGAGTATGACCTTGCAGAATTATTGCTCTTTGTGCTTCACTTAAATCTTTTGAGTATGGATTTATAGAATGCTTCATGTGCTTCACTTACACATTTTGAGCTTGGATATTGGTTAGTCTATATTAATTGTATAATGGTCCATGAACTTCACTTATATATTTTGGAGTATGAATAATACTATCATTTAAAGTGGGTTTGGAAGAGTGTCAACTTTAGGAATTAGTGATCCCACTATTTTGGAGGATGTTGAATCTTAGTGTGATATTTATGAAAGTGGATTTGGAAGAGTGTCAACTTTAGCTAGTGATGATTCCACTATTTTGGAAGAGGTTCCAATTGAGTATGAGAACAACTTTGCTATCCATGATGCTACTGAAAATTATTATGAGGGAGGAATACATGCTTGTAGGAGTTGCAATAATATCAAGTTTCCTCTCTATGTGCTTAAAGTTTTGAAGTTATACTTGTTTTGCCTTCCTATGATAGTTGATTGTTGTTCTATTAAGTTGTGTGCTCACAAAATCCGTAGGCATAGGAAGTTGGTTAGAATCAATTGTGCTATTCATATTCTTCATGATGCTCTCTTTATGTTTCAATTCTTATCTTTTATGTGAGCATCATTGAAATCATCATGCCTAGCTAAAAGGCATTAAAGAAAAGCGCTTGTTGGGAGACAACCCAATATTTGCCCTTACTGTTTTTGTGTGTCTACATGATTAATCTACTGTAGTAATCATGTTTTATAGCTTTTGTTTCAATAAAGTGCCAAGTAAGACCTTTGGGAAGACTTGGGTGAAGTTAATGTGATCTTGCTGTAAAAAACAGAAACTTTGTGCTCACGAGATTAGCTGTCATTTTTTACAGAAGAGTGCTTTTGAGATGATTCTTTTTGCAGAAGATTAATATACAAATTCATCACGTCCACCAATTTATTTCATAATTTTTGGAGTAGCAGAAGTATGGTTTATGTTCAGATCATTACAGACTATTCTGTTTCTGACAGATTCTGTTTTCATTGCATAGTTTGCTTGTTTTCTAGTTTCTATGGCTTATATTTCTCAATATAAATTGTAGAAATAATATGGTACAGTAGACATTGTGTGGGAACAATTATGAACCTTGTCCTTGACAGTACCAAAGTGAATGGTTTACTCTTTATCATACTAACCTATCTCACGAAGTTACGTTAAGTTTTGTGTGATTGAAGTTTTCAAGCATTGGGTGAGATATCGATATGAGGAGAATAAGGAGTGGAAAGACCCTAAGCTTGGGATTCCCAAGGCACCCCAAGGTAATATTCAAGGAAGACTCAAGCGCCTAAGCTTGGGAATGCCCCGGAAGGCATCCCCTCTTTCGTCTTCAGAACTATCGGTATACCTTACTCGGAGCTATATTTTTATTCGTCACATGATATGTGTTTTGCTTGGAGCGTATTTTCAATTTTACTTGCTGTTTGAATAAAATC
>NW_025252410.1:0-2048 GCF_018294505.1 Triticum aestivum | reverse complement strand
CGATGTCACCCGCTGCAGGTTGTTGCTGAGGCAGTGAGCAAGCCGGCCCGTTGGAGCCCCCATGCGCGACGCTGATGAGCTCCACGATCCACTCCAGCCACTCCTTGTAGAGATCACCCACGAGACGGTAACGAAGGAGCTCCCGCGCCGTGAGCAGAGCAGCCTGCGCGTCCACCTGGCCGCGGCGCGCATGGGATGACGAAGCTGCTGGGGTGAGTGACGGAGTAGCGGTGCGACCGTCGCGACGCGTCGACAGGTGTAGCGATGAAGCTTGCTGCTCGTGGCCGGCAGGGCCGCTAGCGGCGTTGGCCACCGGACAAGGAGCACGGTGGGCGCAGCCGTCACCCGCTGGAGCCGTCTGAACAAGGCGGGCGGTGACTGCAGCCCGACGCTCGGCATGAGCCCTGCGCGCGTCGGTCATGGAGGTGTCGGAGCAGTGGCGGATCGAGTGACGGAAGAGAGGATCCGACGCACCCTTACCTGGCGCACCAAATGTCGAATTTAGGGATCCGACAACCCTTGAGAGGTTCAAACTTTGGGGTGCGTGCGGAGATCTCAACCTGTCTAGCCTGCCTACTCGCGATCCTGCCTAGCCTAGCTCGTCGAGCTCTAACACAAAGACACAGAGATTTATACTAGTTTGGGCCACCGATTTGGTGTAATACCCTAATCCAGTGTGGTGTGGTGGATTACCTCGAGGGGCTATGGATGAACTAGTACAAGGATGAACGAGCCTCAGGAGGTGAGGTGTTCTTGAGCTAGTGTGGTGCTCGGGTCGGAATGGATCAGGAAGGGATTCCACAACGGTGGTGGCTAAGTCCTATATATAGTGGCCTTGGTCCTCTTCCCAAATATGAGCAGGAAGGGATTCCACAACGGTGGGATTTGAAAGGGGACAAGTAGTACAGTCTATCCTGACATAAGTAGTCTTCGCCTGCGAAAAGCCTCTGGTCGTGACGCTGCGATGGGCTCGGTGATGACCTTCGTCCTGGCGGTCTTGGTCTTGTTGCACTAGAATGGAAACCTTTGGCTGATTCCTCGAGACTCCGCGCCTGTGGCTTGCCTCCCTTGCACCAAAGAGGAAACCTGCGCTCTGCGCCCACCTGGCCTTGGTCTTCATGGCCTGCGTCAGCTGAGCCTCATGAGGTAGCTGCATAGAACTCTCCGCCCCTCGGGAGCCCTCCTGAGGAGGCCACTCCCTTCGGGGGTCTTGGCGTCATCCACCTCACGAGGCTTGGCCCCTCGCGAGGGTCTTGCGGCATTGGTGTTGAAGCTGGGTCGCACCAGGCCGTCAATGGAGTCACGCGGTGGGCCACAGGCAGGCAGGACTGGATACCCCTAAGTCGAGGACGCCGACATGCACCGCACCTAACCGGTCCAAAAGGCTACACACCTTTTTTCATGGTGTCCTGAGCCGAGGTCATCCTGCCATGTGACCTCATTCAGGACGCACCTAGAGTGCGCATGTATGAAGAGAGGGAGGCTGAGTTGGACCGCGAGGATGACCTCGGTGCCCGTGAAGAAGAGCGGATGTGGCTCGGGCGCGTTCCACCTTTTATCAACAATAGGCACAGTGTTACTAGAGTAGGGAAGTCTAGAGCAAAGCATTCAATAAGGGTGACTTGGTCATGAGGTTCCATCCGAAAAAGTAGAAACACAAGCCCTACCCGAAGTGGGATGGACCATTCATTATTAGACCAAGTACTCACTGGAGGAGCATATCACATCCGAGACCCTGCGGACAACAAACTTGAGCTAAATATCCATGGTACACCGCCCTACTCCGATGTTTTTATGGTTAACCATGACCACCCCTACCTCACCTTTTCACCATCATTTAAGTAGACATAACTTTTCCTTTTTCTTTTAAGTTGTTAGAATCGTTCCTTCGTAAGTTATGCTCAGTCAATTTGAAGTGATGTACTTGCATCAGACACATACGACATGTACGACTATACTATTCTACTTGTTTTCTCGAAGCCAAAGTGTATCTTTAGTACTGTGGATGCCTCCGCTCAAATATAGTTGTTTTTTTCCTTTATATACAG
>NW_025252409.1:0-2048 GCF_018294505.1 Triticum aestivum | reverse complement strand
CCGGCAAAACATTGAGATGCCTGGTTTTTAAATTCTTATAAATCCATAACTTGTATGAAATTAATGAAACTTGGCATGCTATCATGGAGCGGCATCAACATGCCTTGTACAAATTTTGTCCCACTTGGGGCAGGTTTGGGCATCATGCTTCTCACAAACCGGAGCTTCTCACAACAAGCATGATGGTTTTCGGTAGGGAACGTCCCGCCTTTGGGGACAAAACGATATCCATTGCCTCTTATTGCTTTCATGTTTTTTCCCGTGTCAACATAGAACAACAGGAGTGTTGTGTGAATTTTTGTGATTTTTCGGGGTTCGTTTGGACATTTTTATGCATCAACTGAGTTTTCAATGCATTTATGATTATATGTGCATAATTCAAATTTGAACTACATGTGCATGCTCCAGTGCATATAAATTGGTTGAAAAATGAAATCAGTGTCCTTGGGTGCATGCTTAGGTCCAATGCAAGAAATAGGAATGAATTTGAAACACCATGGCACCGTTGATTGCCGGCAAAACATTGAGATGCCTGGTTTTTAAATTCTAGTAAATCCAAAACTCGTCTGAAATTCATGAAACTTGGCATGCTTTCATGGAGCGGTATCAACATGCCGTGGTACAGATTTTGTCCCATTTGGGGCAGGTTTGGGTAGATGCTTGTCACAAACCGGAGCTTCTCACAACAAGCATGATTGTTTTCGGTACGGAACGTCCCACCTTCAAGGACGAAACGATATCCATTGCCTCTTATTGCTTTCAAGTTTTTTCCTCGTGTCAACATAGAACAACAGGAGTGTTGTGTGAATTTTTGTGATTTTTCGGGGTTCGTTTGGACATTTTTATGCATTTACTGAGTTTTCAATACATTTATTGCGTAATTCAAATTTTAACTACATGCGCATGCTCCACTGCATATAAATTGGTTGAAAAATCAAATCTGTGTCCTTCGGTGCATGCTTAGGTCCCATGCAAGAAATGGGAATGAATTTCAAACACCATGGCACCGTTGATTGCCGGCAAAACATTGAAATGCCTAGTTTTTAAATTCTAGTAAATCCAAAACTCATATGAAATTCATGAAACTTGGCATGCTATCATGGAGCGGCATCAACATGCCATGGTACAAATTTTGTCCCATTTGGGGCAGGTTTGGGTAAATGCTTCTCACAAACCGGAGCTTCTCACAACAAGCACGATGGTTTTCGTTAGGGAACGTCCCACCTTTGGGACGAAACGATATCCATTGCCTCTTATTGCTTTGAAGTTTTTTTCTTGTGTCAACAAAGAACAACAGGAGTGTTGTGTGAGTTTTTGTGATTTTTCGGGGTTCGGTTGGACATTTTTATGCATTAACTGAGTTTTCAATGCATTTATGTGAATAATTCAAATTTGAACTACATGCGCATGCTCCACTGCATATAAATTGGTTGAAAAATCAAATCTGTGTCCTTGGGCGCATGCTTATGTCCCATGCAAGAAATGGGAATGAATTTCAGACACCATGGCACCGTTCATTGCCGGCATAACATTGAGATGCCTGGTTTTTAAATTCTAGTAAATCCAAAACTCGTATGAAATTCATGAAACTTGGCATGCTATCATGGAGCGGCATCAACATGCCGTGGTACAAATTTTGTCCCATTTGGGGCAGGTTTGGGTATATGCTTCTCACAAACCGGAGCTTCTCACAACAAGCACGATGGTTTTCGTTAGGGAACGTCCCACCTTCAGGGACGAAACGATATCCATTGCCTCTTATTGCTTTGATGTTTTTTTCTCGTGTCAACATAGAACAATAGGAGTGTTGTGTGAGTTTTTGTGATTTTTCGGGGTTCGGTTGGACATTTTTATGCATTAACTGAGTTTTCAATGCATTTATGTGAATAATTCAAATTTGAACTACATGCGCATGCTCCACTGCATATAAATTGGTTGAAAAATGAAATCTGTGTCCTTGGGTGCATGCTTATGTCCCATGCAAGAAATGGGAATGAATTTCAAACACCATGGCAGCGTTGATTGCCGGCATAACACTGCGATGCCTG
>NW_025252408.1:0-2048 GCF_018294505.1 Triticum aestivum | reverse complement strand
GATTTTATTCAAACAGCAAGTAAAATTGAAAATACGCTCCAAGCAAAACACATATCATGTGACGAATAAAAATATAGCTCCGAGTAAGGTATACCGATAGTTCTGAAGACGAAAGAGGGGATGCCTTCCGGGGCATTCCCAAGCTTAGGCGCTTGAGTCTTCCTTGAATATTACCTTGGGGTGCCTTGGGAATCCCAAGCTTAGGGTCTTTCCACTCCTTATTCTCCTCATATCGATATCTCACCCAATGCTTGAAAACTTCAATCACACAAAACTTAACGTAACTTCGTGAGATAGGTTAGTATGATAAAGAGTAAACCATTCACTTTGGTACTGTCAAGGACAAGGTTCATAATTGTTCCCACACAATGTCTACTGTACCATATTATTTCTACAATTTATATTGAGAAATATAAGCCATAGAAACTAGAAAACAAGCAAACTATGCAATGAAAACAGAATCTGTCAGAAACAGAATAGTCTGTAATGATCTGAACATAAACCATACTTCTGCTACTCCAAAAATTATGAAATAAATTGGTGGACGTGATGAATTTGTATATTAATCTTCTGCAAAAAGAATCATCTCAAAAGCACTCTTCTGTAAAAAATGACAGCTAATCTCGTGAGCACAAAGTTTCTGTTTTTTACAGCAAGATCACATTAACTTCACCCAAGTCTTCCCAAAGGTCTTACTTGGCACTTTATTGAAACAAAAGCTATAAAACATGATTACTACAGTAGATTAATCATGTAGACACACAAAAACAGTAAGGGTAAATATTGGGTTGTCTCCCAACAAGCGCTTTTCTTTAATGCCTTTTAGCTAGGCATGATGATTTCAATGATGCTCACATAAAAGATAAGAATTGAAACATAAAGAGAGCATCATGAAGAATATGAATAGCACAATTGATTCTAACCAACTTCCTATGCCTACGGATTTTGTGAGCACACAACTTAATATAACAACAATCAACTATCATAGGAAGGCAAAACAAGTATAACTTCAAAACTTTAAGCACATAGAGAGGAAACTTGATATTATTGCAACTCCTACAAGCATGTATTCCTCCCTCATAATAATTTTCAGTAGCATCATGGATAGCAAAGTTGTTCTCATACTCAATTGGAACCTCTTCCAAAATAGTGGAATCATCACTAGCTAAAGTTGACACTCTTCCAAATCCACTTTCATAAATATCACACTAAGATTCAACATCCTCCAAAATAGTGGGATCACTAATTCCTAAAGTTGACACTCTTCCAAACCCACTTTAAATGATAGTATTATTCATACTCCAAAATATATAAGTGAAGTTCATGGACCATTATACAATTAATATAGACTAACCAATATCCAAGCTCAAAATGTGTAAGTGAAGCACATGAAGCATTCTATAAATCCATACTCAAAAGATTTAAGTGAAGCACAAAGAGCAATAATTCTGCAAGGTCATACTCAAAAGATTTAAGTGAAGCACATGAAGTATTGTATAAATTAATGAAGGGCTATCTCATGCTAGCATGGTTCCTAAAGGAAAAACAAAAACACAAAGGACACAAATCATGTGAACAAAACAAAAACCGAGGTATACCGATATTTGTTAAAGAAGAAAGATGGGATGCCAACCGGGGCATCCCCAAGCTTAGATGCTTGAGTATCCTTTGAAATATTTACTTGGGGTGCCTTGGGCATCGCCAAGCTTGAACTCTTGCCTCTCTTTATTCTTCTCATATTGATAGCTCCTCGACCTTCGGACACTTCATCCACAAAAACTTTGTGAGACCCGTTAGTGTAATAAAGCAAATCACTACCTTTAGGTACTGTAATGAACTCATTATTTATTTATATTGGTGCTAAACCTACTGTATTCCAACTTCTCTATGGTTTATAAATTATTTTATTAGCCATAGATTCATCAAAATAAGCAAACAACACACGAAAAACAGAATCTGTTAAAAACAGAACAGTCTGTAGCAATCTGGAAGTTTGGTAAACTTCTGTAACTCCTAAAATTATGAAATAAATTTGACAATTTGAAAAA
>NW_025252407.1:0-2048 GCF_018294505.1 Triticum aestivum | reverse complement strand
GAAGGTTCGTTGTTTCGAAGCACCACGTGATGATCAGGTGTGATAGATTCTAACGTTGGAATACAACGGGTGTTGACGAGCCTAGCATGTACAGACATGGCCTCGGAACACACGCAATACACTTAGCTTGACTTGACGAGCCTAGCATGTACAGACATGGCCTCGGAACACGGAGGACCGAAAGGTCGAGCATGAGTCGTATAGAAGATACGATCAACATGGAGATGTTCACCGATCTTGACTAGCCCGTCTCACGTGATGATCGGACACGGCCTAGTTAAACTCGGATCATGTTTCACTTAGATGACTAGAGGGATGTCTATCTGAGTGGGAGTTCATTGAGTAATTTGATTAGATGAACTTAATTATCATGAACTTAGTCTAAAATCTGTACACTATGTCTTGTAGATCAAATGGCCCACGTTGTCCTCAATTTCAACGCGTTCCTAGAGAAAACCAAGCTGAAAGATGATGGCAGCAACTATACGGACTGGGTCCGGAACCTGAGGATCATCCTCATAGCAGCCAAGAAAGATTATGTCTTAGAAGCACCGCTAGGTGAAGCACCAATCCCAGAGAACCAAGACGTTATGAACGCTTGGCAGCAGCGTGCTGATGATTACTCCCTCGTTCAGTGCGGCATGCTTTACAGCTTAGAACCGGGTCTCCAAAAGCGTTTTGAGAAACATGGAGCATATGAGATGTTCGAGGAGCTGAAAATGGTTTTCCAAGCTCATGCCCGGGTCGAGAGATATGAAGTCTCCGACAAGTTCTTCAGCTGTAAAATGGAGGAGAATAGTTCTGTTAGTGAGCACATACTCAGAATGTCTGGGTTGCACAACCGCTTGTCTCAGCTGGGAGTTAATCTCCCGGATGACGCGGTCATTGACAGGATCCTTCAGTCGCTTCCACCAAGCTACAAGAGCTTTGTGATGAACTTCAATATGCAAGGGATGGAAAAGACCATTCCTGAGGTATATTCAATGCTGAAATCAGCGGAGGTGGAAATCAGAAAAGAACATCAAGTGTTGATGGTGAATAAAACCACCAAGTTCAAAAAGGGCAAGGGTAAGAAGAACTTCAAGAAGGACGGCAAGGGAGTTGCCGCACCCGGTAAGCCAGTTGCCGGGAAGAAGTCAAAGAATGGACCCAAGCCTGAAACTGAGTGCTTTTATTGCAAGGGAAGTGGTCACTGGAAGCGGAACTGCCCCAAATACTTAGCGGACAAGAAGGCCGGCAACACCAAAGGTATATGTGATATACATGTAACTGATGTGTACCTTACCAGTACTCGTAGTAGCTCCTGGGTATTTGATACTGGTGCGGTTGCTCATATTTGTAACTCAAAACAGGAACTACGGAATAAACGGAGACTGGCGAAGGACGAGGTGACGATGCGCGTCGGGAATGGTTCCAAGGTTGATGTGATCACCGTCGGCACGCTACCTCTGCATCTACCTACGGGATTAGTTTTAAACCTCAATAATTGTTATTTAGTGCCAGCTTTGAGCATGAACATTGTATCTGGATCTCGTTTAATTCGAGATGGCTACTCATTTACATCCGAGAATAATGGTTGTTCTATTTATGTGAGAGATATGTTTTATGGTCATGCCCCGCTGGTTAATGGTTTATTCTTGATGAATCTCGAACGTGATGTTACACATATTCATAGTGTGAATACCAAAAGATGTAAAGTTGATAACGATAGTCCCACATACTTGTGGCACTGCCGCCTTGGTCACATTGGTGTCAAGCGCATGAAGAAGCTCCATGCAGATGGACTTTTGGAGTCTCTTGATTACGAATCATTTGACACGTGCGAACCATGCCTCATGGGTAAGATGACCAAGACTCCGTTCTCCGGAACAATGGAGCGAGCAACCAACTTATTGGAAATCATACATACCGATGTGTGCGGTCCAATGAATGTTGAGGCTCGCGGAGGATATCGTTATGTTCTCACTCTCACTGATGACTTAAGTAGATATGGGTATGTCTACCTAATGAAACACAAGTCTGAAACCTTTGAAAAGTTCAAGGAATTT
>NW_025252406.1:0-2048 GCF_018294505.1 Triticum aestivum | reverse complement strand
ACCGTTCTCTTCTCGCTCTTCTTTGCATAAGTTAGCCACCATACATGCTTAGTTGCTGCTGCAACCTCACCACTTTACCCCTTCCTTACCCATTAAGCTTTGCTAGTCTTTACACCCATGGTAATGGGATTGCTGAGTCCTCGTGGCTCACAGTTTACTACAACAACAGTTGCAGGTACAGGTTTTGCGATGATCATGACGCGAGAGCGATGTTTCTTGTTTTGGAGTTCTTCTTCTGCTTCTTCTTCGATCAGGGGATAGGTTCCAGGTCGGCAGCCTGGGCTAGCAGGGTGGATGTCGTTCGAGTTTCTGTTTGTGTTTCATCCGTAGTCGGATGTTGATCTTATGTATGATGTATTGATGTATTCTTGCGGCATGTGTATGCCTTGTATGTATCCCCATCTATTATGTAATGTTGATGTAATGATATCCACCTTGCAAAAGCGTGTCAATATGCGGTTCTATCCTTGGTGGGACCTTCGAGTCTGTTTAGGATAGTATCGCATATTGGGCGTGACACGGGGACAGGTGAGGCGTCTTCCCGCAAGGCCAGTTCAAGCTCTTTCCAAAGCGCCTTATGTTCTTTTGACTCCGGCTGGGTGTCTTCCTCAGGAAACTGGAAGACTAAGGGCAGACCATCATGATGCGGCATGGCGTACTATTAGGTCAGGCTGGTTGGAGGCAGACGACAGGAGAACCAGAGAGGAAGAGAGAAGATTGTAGCGATACCGGGTAGTGCGGGGTTGATTTTAAACTGCGGCGCCGATGACATTAAAAGTGGGAGCAGTTGGGACGAACGTGGACGGCGGAGCCTGGTCAAAGGGCTTGCCTCCCGATGAGCCTGAGCAGCGCTCTACTCGCATGCCTCCTGTCAGCCGGGGCAGCGGTCTGCTCGCACGCCTCCCGTCGACTCACACGCTTGCTCGGACGGCACCTGCCGATGAGAAGCGGGACTCGTGGCGGCACATAAATGCCCACGGTTTCAATAGTGAAAGCGTTCGCCTTAACATGACAGGTCTGTGTTCCAAAATACCTTGGCTCTTCATTTGTGCAACTTCACATAAGCAGCCTGTCTCAAATTGAAGAAAAAAATTACATAGGAATATTTGTGCCATATCACGTGACCATGCTCAGTTTCACGAATTTCTGGTCACTTTTGGATTTTGTGAAATTTAAAATCCAGGATTCGAAACAATATCATAACCTGCATCATGCAATAAATTTTCAAGCGATACATCTTTCCTGTTGTATTTCTTAAGAAAGGATTTGGTCAAACATTTTGCTTAGTTAGACTTCAGACAAGTTATATATGGAGAGTAAAAGGATAATCCCTTCGTACCAGTGCATTGCCTGATATATTAAGTCAAGTACTAGGCACGAACAAACGGGCTCAATTCTATGCTCATCCTGGTGTAGTACTCCTATTAGTACTAGGCAATGCAGTTGACGGGTGACCTAGCGGCGACCGAGGGAATTGAACCGTGCTCCGCACGGTAGGTAACGTTGTCTAGTTACTAAAGCATCCCTCCATTGTTCATCGGTAGTCACTATGGACTGGGGACATGAGGGGAATTTCCTAGGGGTGGAATTCTGGCCGCCAGATATTTCGACTCAAAACGCGGAGGCTTGACTGGTTGGGGTTGGCTAATGTGCGTACCACGCACGCCACCAGAAGGACAGGAGCCAGGTTTTTTTGAGGATCAACACGAGCCCGGTTTTTTTGAGGATCAACACGAGCCGAGGTCTGGCTGGTACACCGTTGGGTCCTACCATTAGAGTATACAAATGAATCTTTTAAATTGCCGAACAAATCTATGTGTATTACAATGCCCGTATTTTCCTTGCCAATAGTAATATCAACGTGGTAATTGATTTATGACGAGTTCTTGAATTAGAGTGAGTTTGTGATATAGTGATCTAAACGTGGATTTCACATTTCATGGTATCCCTAGTAAGTTTTTCATTGCAAATTCAAATTTGAAAGATAAGGGTATGGTGGTGAGAAAACTTTGTATGTGTCAAGCATATGACCTCACACACACACACAC
>NW_025252405.1:0-2048 GCF_018294505.1 Triticum aestivum | reverse complement strand
TTGTTCCCTTTGTCATCGGTATGTTACTTGCCCGAGATTCGATCGTCGGTATCCCATACCTAGTTCAATCTCGTTACCGGCAAGTCTCTTTACTCATTCTGTAATACATCATCCCGCAACTAACTCATTAGTTGCAATGCTTGCAAGGCTTAAGTGATGTGCATTACCGAGAGGGCCCAGAGATACCTCTCCGACAATCGCAGTGACAAATCCTAATCTCGAAATACGCCAACCCAACATGTACCTTTGGAGACACTTGTAGAGCTCCTTTATAATCTCCCAGTTACGTTGTGACATTTGGTAGCACACAAAGTGTTCCTCGGGCAAACGAGAGTTGCATAATCTCATAGTCATAGGAACATGTATAAGTCATGAAGAAAGCAATAGCAACATACTAAACGATCGGGTGCTAAGCTAATGGAATGGGTCATGTCAATCAGATCATTCAACTAATGATGTGATCCCGTTAATCAAATAACAACTCTTTGTCCATGGTTAGGAAACATAACCATCTTTGATTAACGAGCTAGTCAAGTAGAGGCATACTAGTGACACTCTGTTTGTCTATGTATTCACACATGTATTATGTTTCCGGTTAATACAATTCTAGCATGAATAATAAACATTTATCATGATATAAGGAAATAAATAATAACTTTATTAGTACCTCTAGGGCATATTTCCTTCAGAGAGTCCTCGTCGAACTCCCACTTGAGCTCGAGCGCATCACCTGGAGCGGAATCATCAGGCCCTGCATCTGGTGTAATAGGGACTCAACAATCTCGCACCCTCGCGATCAAGACTATTTAAGCTTAATAGGTAAGGCAAGGTAAATATATGTGGAGCTGCAGCAAGCGACTAGCATATATGGTGGCTATCCTGTTTGCAAAAGAGAGAGCGAGAAGAGGAGGCAAAGCGCGAGTGAGTAATCTAGAGAACAACCTGCGCAAGCATTACTCCAACACTGTGTCCACTTCCCGGACTCCGCCGAAAAGAGGCCATCATGGTAACTCACATGGTTGATTCATTTTAATTAAATTAAGGTTCAAGTTATCTACAACCAGACATTAACAAATTCCCATCTGCCCATAACCGCGGGCACGGCTTTCGAAAGTTCAAATCCCTGCAGGGGAGTCCCAACTTAGCCCATGACAAGCTCTCACGGTCAACGAAGGAATAGACCTCCTCCCGAGACGTTTCGATCAGACTCGGTACCTCGGTTCTTCAAGACACTTCGACAGGTTAAAACAAGACCAGCAACACCGCCCGAATGTGCCGACAAATCCCGATAGGAGCTGCACATATCTCGTTCTCAGGGCACACTCAGATGAGCGCTCCATACAACTAAAACCAAACCTCGAGTTTCCCCGAGGGGGCGCTGCACATGACTCTAGTTTGGACCAACACTCAGAGGAGCACTGGCCCGGGGGGTTTAAAATAAGATGACCCTCGGGCTCCGGAAACCCAAGGGAAAAAGAGGCTAGGTGGAAAATGGTAAAACCAAGGTTGGGCATTGCTGGAAAAGCTTTAATCAAGGCGAACTATCAAGGGGTTCCCATTATAACCCAACCGCGTAAGGAACGCAAAATCCGGGAACATAACACCGATATGACGGAAACTAGGGCGGCAAGAGTGGAACAAAACACTAGGCGAGAGGCCGAGCCTTCCACCCTTTACCAAGTATATAGATGCATTAATATAACATGGCAATATAATGATATCTCAACAAGTAAATAATGTTCCAACAAGGAACGGTCTCCAATCTTCACCTGCAACTAGCAATGCTATAAGAGGGGCTGAGCAAAGCGGTAACATAGCCAATCAACGATTTGCTAGGACATGGTGGGTTAGAGGTTTGACATGGCAATTTGGGAGGCTTGAAAGCAAGTGGTAGGCATCGTAGCATGGCATAGCAAAAGAGCGAGCAATCTAGCATAGCAAAGATAGTAGTGATTTCGAGGGTATGATCATCTTGCCTACAAAGTTGTCAGAGTTGACTGGATCCTTGAAAGCAAACTCAACGGGCTCCTCGTTAGCGAACTCGTCTC
>NW_025252404.1:0-2048 GCF_018294505.1 Triticum aestivum | reverse complement strand
GGATGACGGTGCACCTCGCCCCACGGTGGGCGCCAAATGTCGGGGGTTGGGTGCGACATATGCCAAAGGATGGCTTATCATGGTGGGAGCGAGTAGAACGTCGCCGGTGCCTGGAAGCGGGATGAGGCGTAGACACGAACGCCGGCGCACTTTACCCAGGTTCGGGGCTCTCCTAGGAGATAACACCCCTAACCATGCTCTGTGGGGTCTCCGCATGATCACTAAGGCACTAGTGAGTACAAAGGTGCTCCTTGAGTTGTATGCTAGAGGTAGAAGGAGGCAAAGCTTGCCCTCTTCTTCCCCTAGGTATGGGTCTAGTTCTAACAGGTTGGGAACTCTTTGCATGGGTACCCTGGGGGGCTTATATAGGCCTACCCCCGAGGGGTACAATGGTAACTTGGTCGGGTGTAGGACCCGGCTGTCAGTGTCTCTGGTCGCCGGCTTCTCCGCCGGCTGCTGGGGCCCGCCGCTTGGTGGGCCCCGCCGCCTGGTCTGGTACGGAGCCGACAGGCCGCCTCCGCCGCTGGCGGGTCTGGTGGGTGGCTGATCATTGTAGCCGTGATGCTAATGACACAGGCTTGGCAGGGAAAGGCATGGCTACAGTCTCGCCGCTTGGTGGGAGATCACTGTAGCCTTGCCGTGTCTAATCTGGTTAATGGCGTGCGGGCCTCGAGGAAGGATCCCGCTGACCACCAGGAGCCGGATCCTCATGGAGCCGACTGGCCAGGCCTAGCCACCCCCCGGGCCCTCGCTGCCTAGTAGGGCCCGCCGTTGGCTAGCCGTACCGATAGACCGTCGTGGGATCAGGCCCCGCCTGACAGGGATGACGTCAAGGGTGAGTGGCAATAGTCCCGCGTCGTGCGCAGATCTCCGCCTGTACAGGGCACTATAGCCACGCCGACCCCAGGATTCAGGGGTGATGGGCTTCACTGTAGCCTCGCCCTATCTTGTCCTTTTGATGAGGGGCACAGACTTTGAGGGCGCCGAGGGCCGCCTGCTGGGAGTTGGCCTCTCCGGAGGTTGTCTGCCAGGAGTCGGCCCATCTTGGTGCCGTCTGCTGATCCTTGGCGGTCTTCTGTCAGCCGGCCGTTGAGCCAACCAACCACCAGATGACGGCACTTCATTCTGGAGTCTCATGGGGTGCATCCGGCCCAAAGTCTTGAAAGGCTCAGGGACTCGGGTTAGGCTACCCGTGGCCCATTACTCCGACAAGGTGCACATGCGGAGCTGCTGAAGGGGATGGTCTCTTGACATCATCTTTTCTTCTTCATCTTTCTTAATTTCGGGCCAGTTTCAATTTTCCCCGCGTCATGTAAAGCCAATAGTGGTGGGTCCACTCCAGTAATGGCCCGTGAATGACTTTAACGCACGAGGTAGAAGCTGCCAATTCACTCTTCCCACCACGCCCTTATCCTTAGCCATGTATGTTGCATGCATCACGCGGGGTAGGTAACGGAGGCGCGTTGTGCGGGAGAGCATAATGGTGAGGGCCCGGCTTCCTTGAATTGGTGGAGGAGGGCGGTGGTCACCCGTTGCGGATCCAGCACCCAGCCCCCCGTTCGCCTATAAAAGGAAGAGCGGGGAGGAGTGGAGGCATCCAACTGCATTTTCCTTCTCCCCTATCTTGCTCCATCCTAAAAATGCCGTAAGGGAGAGCCCCAGGCTGGTTAATGACCCACAAGTATATGGGGTTAATTGTAGCTCTTTTCGATAAGTAAGAGTGTCGAACCCAACGAGGAGCAGAAGGAAATGACAAGTGGTCTTCGGCAAGGTAATGTCTGCAAGTGCTAAAATTGTAAATAGTGGAGTAGTTTGGTAGCAAGATAATTTGTAATGAGCGAGTAACAATACTAGTAACAAACGTGCAGCAAGGTAGCCCAATCCTTTTGAGGCAAAGGACAGACCAAAACGGTTACTTATGATAAGCAAAGTGTTCTTGAGGGTATACGGGAATTTCATCTATTTACTTTCCTCATATTGGTTTGATTTGTGTTCGCTACTTTGATAATTTGATATGTGGGTGGACTGGTGCTTAGGTGTTGTTCTTA
>NW_025252403.1:0-2048 GCF_018294505.1 Triticum aestivum | reverse complement strand
AGGGAGTAGGACACAGGAGAAGCAATCAACGGACAACTGAAATAAAATGTCACTGGTTGACAGCTTTAGATGCACAAAAATTAGTGCGTGGTTGGCATGTGTGCAAAAATTCATTTCTTCCACAGAAAGATTATCTTCGGTTATATTATTTCTAATTAGTTATCTTGCAGCTTTATAAAGAGTCAATTACAGGGGTGGTGCTAGAACTTGGCGTAAACGGTCACTTTGGTGCTAGAAGTTGTGGCATACATCAAAGTGGTGCAAAAACTTGGGTTTAACGTGCAAATACAATGATTATCTCATTTATGCATATTTGTGAGTTACAAAAAATGTATATTTCAACATTATAACAAATATTATTAAAATTACAATTCAGAAAATTGTTTTAGTTATACGGACATTTCAATCATTCGCATGTTTGTATAGTTCAATGTTTGTATAATTAAGGTTATTCATAATTTAAAGTGTTAATATTAATATTATTTTTTAATAATTCAAATATAAGCCGCGAGTGTTTGATATTTTTTATTGATTGATTCTTTTACATATTAAATACATATAAGTCACACACCCCTTCTTCCGATACAGTGGCTGACAGCAGGCCTCATGAGCCTAGTCAGCGTTGATTCTGTATACAAACGAGATAAGCACTGTATTTACACGTCGAAGCCAAGTTTTTACACCAGTTCGATGTATGCCACAACTTGTAGCACTAAAGTGACCGTTTACGGCATGTTCTAGCACCACCCCTGTAATTGACTCTTATATAAAGAAAATCATTTTCTGAGCCCATGCTAATTTTCACCCGCGCTGAAGAAAAAAATGAAAACATACTAGAAAAATTCAAAAACATCTAACTTTGTTTGCATGGTAGATAATTTGATGTTGAGGTCCGCTCCAATTTTCAAATCATTTGGACATCTGAGCAGTTCTCTGCCAAAAAGATAAATTCAGGGTTTGTAAATATTTTATAATTCATGTATTGTTCTGATCTCATTTGGCTTTTTTTCTGAGAGCTACTTAAATGTCCAAATGATCTGAAAAATGGAGCGGACCTCACGCAATAAATTATCTACCATGCAGAAACATTGTTTTTTTTAATGTTTCGTGAATTGTTTTCTGGCCGAGTGCCGATTAGCCTGGGCACCGAACCGCTACACTACTACTAATATTTTCTTATTGAAAAGATGTTCCCAAAAATATTGTAAGTGTCCATGTGTTGTTCAGTGAAAATATTAGATATAATTGCTAATAGATCAGGCAAGGTTAGTTGTGTCAATCGATCTTCAGCATCACTATAGCCTTAAGATGCCGCCCTTAGCCCAATACATCAAATTTTGCTCCAGATTTACTTAACGATCTACAACATTTTTATTGACGATAATGTTATAAAGCATTTCGTTTTGAAGTATGAATACATAATTTCTGAGAGCATAAATATATTAATGCATTTTTTATTTGTTTCAGCTAAACCATTGAGGTAGGAGTATTCAGAGCACATTGTCATATTAGAGAAATAACATATATTAAGATGAATTATAGTGCATAGATTACATTTAGAATACATATCGAGCATCAAAGAGTATTCCTGAACAAAATGGAAGCTCCAGTATTTGACACAATAAGTGTTACTCTATTAATCATGGCTCGATCCATGCATTATCTTTTTGTCAATAGAGATCCATGTCTTTATGTGTGCTTCAGTTATTTTTCAGTGCCATAACCCATCTCAATTATTATTAATTAGTGATAGTTGAGATGCCGTTTTCAAAATTAATGAATTGCATGTGTAGATATTAATCTAACAATGCATTGCTTTGTTCAAGGAAAAACTATTTTTTTGCCATGAATATTAGCATCTTTGAGAAGAACCGGAACCGTATATCATTTATGGACACGAAGTTTCGATTTACCATGATATCCTAAAATAATAACAACTCTTTAGTTCCTACAGACAACATGAATGTCACATAGTAATGTTACTGTTATCCAAAGTGAGTACTGCAAGTAGAAGAGATGTCGTACAAGGAACTATATTTGATTTCCCA
>NW_025252402.1:0-2048 GCF_018294505.1 Triticum aestivum | reverse complement strand
GGATGACGGTGCACCTCGCCCCACGGTGGGCGCCAAATGTCGGGGGTTGGGTGCGACATATGCCAAAGGATGGCTTATCATGGTGGGAGCGAGTAGAACGTCGCCGGTGCCTGGAAGCGGGATGAGGCGTAGACACGAACGCCGGCGCACTTTACCCAGGTTCGGGGCTCTCCTAGGAGATAACACCCCTAACCATGCTCTGTGGGGTCTCCGCATGATCACTAAGGCACTAGTGAGTACAAAGGTGCTCCTTGAGTTGTATGCTAGAGGTAGAAGGAGGCAAAGCTTGCCCTCTTCTTCCCCTAGGTATGGGTCTAGTTCTAACAGGTTGGGAACTCTTTGCATGGGTACCCTGGGGGGCTTATATAGGCCTACCCCCGAGGGGTACAATGGTAACTTGGTCGGGTGTAGGACCCGGCTGTCAGTGTCTCTGGTCGCCGGCTTCTCCGCCGGCTGCTGGGGCCCGCCGCTTGGTGGGCCCCACCGCCTGGTCTGGTACGGAGCCGACAGGCCGCCTCCGCCGCTGGCGGGTCTGGTGGGTGGCTGATCATTGTAGCCGTGATGCTAATGACACAGGCTTGGCAGGGAAAGGCATGGCTACAGTCTCGCCGCTTGGTGGGAGATCACTGTAGCCTTGCCGTGTCTAATCTGGTTAATGGCGTGCGGGCCTCGAGGAAGGATCCCGCTGACCGCCAGGAGCCGGATCCTCATGGAGCCGACTGGCCAGGCCTAGCCACCCCCCGGGCCCTCGCTGCCTAGTAGGGCCCGCCGTTGGCTAGCCGTACCGATAGACCGTCGTGGGATCAGGCCCCGCCTGACAGGGATGACGTCAAGGGTGAGTGGCAATAGTCCCGCGTCGTGCGCAGATCTCCGCCTGTACAGGGCACTATAGCCACGCCGACCCCAGGATTCAGGGGTGATGGGCTTCACTGTAGCCTCGCCCTATCTTGTCCTTTTGATGAGGGGCACAGACTTTGAGGGCGCCGAGGGCCGCCTGCTGGGAGTTGGCCTCTCCGGAGGTTGTCTGCCAGGAGTCGGCCCATCTTGGTGCCGTCTGCTGATCCTTGGCGGTCTTCTGTCAGCCGGCCGTTGAGCCAACCAACCACCAGATGACGGCACTTCATTCTGGAGTCTCATGGGGTGCATCCGGCCCAAAGTCTTGAAAGGCTCAGGGACTCGGGTTAGGCTACCCGTGGCCCATTACTCCGACAAGGTGCACATGCGGAGCTGCTGAAGGGGATGGTCTCTTGACATCATCTTTTCTTCTTCATCTTTCTTAATTTCGGGCCAGTTTCAATTTTCCCCGCGTCATGTAAAGCCAATAGTGGTGGGTCCACTCCAGTAATGGCCCGTGAATGACTTTAACGCACGAGGTAGAAGCTGCCAATTCACTCTTCCCACCACGCCCTTATCCTTAGCCATGTATGTTGCATGCATCACGCGGGGTAGGTAACGGAGGCGCGTTGTGCGGGAGAGCATAATGGTGAGGGCCCGGCTTCCTTGAATTGGTGGAGGAGGGCGGTGGTCACCCGTTGCGGATCCAGCACCCAGCCCCCCGTTCGCCTATAAAAGGAAGAGCGGGGAGGAGTGGAGGCATCCAACTGCATTTTCCTTCTCCCCTATCTTGCTCCATCCTAAAAATGCCGTAAGGGAGAGCCCCAGGCTGGTTAATGACCCACAAGTATATGGGGTTAATTGTAGCTCTTTTCGATAAGTAAGAGTGTCGAACCCAACGAGGAGCAGAAGGAAATGACAAGTGGTCTTCGGCAAGGTAATGTCTGCAAGTGCTAAAATTGTAAATAGTGGAGTAGTTTGGTAGCAAGATAATTTGTAATGAGCGAGTAACAATACTAGTAACAAACGTGCAGCAAGGTAGCCCAATCCTTTTGAGGCAAAGGACAGACCAAAACGGTTACTTATGATAAGCAAAGTGTTCTTGAGGGTATACGGGAATTTCATCTATTTACTTTCCTCATATTGGTTTGATTTGTGTTCGCTACTTTGATAATTTGATATGTGGGTGGACTGGTGCTTAGGTGTTGTTCTTA
>NW_025252401.1:0-2048 GCF_018294505.1 Triticum aestivum | reverse complement strand
ATATTATGCTAAGTGTGTGCATGTGTGCACGATATCAAGCTGCTCCTAAAGATTGTCATCTTAAGGCTGTGAAAAGGATAGTGAGATATTTAATCCATACACCAAATTTTGGCATTTGGTATCCTAAGAGGTCTTCTTTTGATCTTGTTGGCTATTCCGACTCAGATTATGCCGGAGACAAGGTTGATAGAAAGTCCACTTCGGGTACTTGTCAATTTCTTGGTAGATCTCTTGTGTCTTGGTCTTTCAAGAAACAAAACTCGGTATCCTTATCCACCGCCGAAGCGGAATACATTGCCGCTGGTTCATGTTGTGCTCAATTACTTTGGATGACCCAAACTCTTAAAGATTATGGGATTTATGTGAAACATGTTCCACTGCTTTGTGACAATGAAAGTGCTATCAAAATTGGTCATAATCCTGTACAACATTCTCGAACTAAGCATATTGAAGTTCGCCATCATTTCATTCGAGATCATGTTGCTAAGGGTGACATCAATCTTAAGCATGTTCGCACCGATAAGCAATTAGTGGATATATTCACTAAACCGCTTGATGAGAAAGTGTTTTGCAGGTTGAGAGGAGAATTGAACATCATTGATGCTTCGAACTTGGAGTAGATCCATTGGATACATGCAAGACATGAGCTTATAACTAATCCATGATGTATCTCTTATGATAACTATCTTATGTCTTGGATATATTTGCACCTTGCATGTTGTCTAACCCATGTAGGTGCTTGGTTGAATCGAATTCCATGAGATTGCGACTCACTCACATCTTGAGCAGTCTCTACAAGACCAAGACTCTACACAATAGTGTTGAAGACAAGGAAGCACAAAACCATTCAAACATATCCTTTGACAAATTCTATGTTAAGCTTCATGATTGTCATTTTTGGATACACAAGTGCTCTTCCTTGCGAGAACTAACCCATGTAGGTAGATGAACTCAAACTCCAAGTGGTGCTCCCAACTCTTGATGAACTACATCCACCCTGAGCACCCACACAAGTTCAACTACACGAGCAAGAACCACATCACCACCCAAGGTATGTTATTCCATCTTAGAGAAGCTTTACTCCAAAACATGAGTCAAAGCAACTCAACAAGATGTGAATACATCAAGATGCTTAAACGAAAAATGGTAACCCCATTTTGAGCTTAAACGATGAGTATGACCTATGATCAAGTGTTCTCACTTGACTCCTATGTCAATATACTCTAACATAGGTAACTATGTCACCGCCCAATTCTAGATGAAGTTCTCTTGCGTTCTTTTCCGAGTTATTGCATTTGTCCCTTGCATATTTGTTTCCTTCTTTTTCAAACAAAACAAAAACAAAAACTTCATCTAGAAACTTTCACTCTTTTCTTTTTTTGTTCTTGTTCTGCATATTTCTGCATCAAATTCATTGCAAATCTTTGTGAGATCTTACTTGACTAGTGAGCTGAGGTGACAAGTGTTTTTCTCTGTGATGAACTCGGTTTCACCGAATTGCCATTTTCAGTCCAACCAAATCCCTTCGGTACTACCGAAACATGCCACTCGGTGCCATCGATTTCGCAACAGGAAAAACAGTTTGCCACACATTCTATATTTCTTCTGATCCAGCTCCACTCAATGAATCTTGTCCTCTACAAGCATCACAGTTTTATTCCCTGCTTTGTACTGAATCTCAAGGACCAAACCTATTCGACGGATTCCAGGAAAAACCTTCTTGGAAATTGATGTCAAAGGGGGAGAGAGAGATCACATCAAAGCTTATCATCAAGGAGAGAGAGATCACATCAAAAGCTTATCACCTACAAAGGAGAAAGTACTAAGGGGGAGAGAATACTCAAGGATCCCATATATTAAGGGGGAGAAAGAAATCTCCAAGGGGGAGAGAATGCTCAAGGATCCCAGATGCTTGATGTTCAAGAGGAGAGATGCCACATGTCTTTTTGGGGGAAAGACATGTTCATATGAACTCATTTGAATTAAGTTCTATTCATATCTTTCAGCTCTGATTTTCTGTTTCCTATCTTCTCCCAATATCCCATGTA
>NW_025252400.1:0-2048 GCF_018294505.1 Triticum aestivum | reverse complement strand
CCCCTCCCGCCGCGCCCCTACCCTTGAACCGTTGCCGAGGCCACCCCAAACCCGGAATAAGCTAGGTCTACGTTTGCACTAATATATCCACCTGCTGTCATGTTTGTGTAATAATTGCCATGTTGTAATATTTGCAGAAACAATGGAGCGCGGACGAGACGAGGAAGCAGAAGAGGTGTTGGGGGACATAATCTTAGCCGGAGGTGATGTCTTGTCGTATCTTAACGACAATGATGGTCTGGAAGAACAGGGTGAAGAAGCAGGCTACGGTGATCGAAGATTGGAGGAGGAAAGACATGATTATGATGGCTCCGCTGACCCAATGCTGGTGCAAGAAGGAGCTAGTGGTGACGCCTCCGGTGACCGAAGAGTCCGGCTAGGTAAAATATATTAGTTAAGCCTGTGCTGACTAGCTAATTGATGCATTCATTGTTTTGGTATGTACATATATTAATTAACTCTGGTCTTTCTTCTTTCTTCTAGCCCTCCAGATCGAGCACAACTTCGGTAAAGAGACGAGGCCCGAAGAGAAAGTCGCGCTCGGATGAAAGGTTTGAGATCACAGCAATCGCGCGCGACGGCCAACCGATAGAACCCATCCGGACAAAGGAAGCATTTGCTGCTCAGTGTGGGGTTCTTGTTAGGGACAAGATCCCGATCAGCATCCACCAATGGTATAAGCCTAAGAAGGAAGACCCTGAGGTGTCTTATGTCAATGATATGCGGAAAGATGATCTTTGGACTGAGCTAGTTAAAGAGTAATTAATCAAGTCTACCGCCAGAGGAGGATCCGGAGAAGCTAGTTAAAGAGTAATTAATCAAGTCTCATGCTCTTAAGAAGATGGCAGACCTATTCAGGAGGTGGAAGAATGAGCTGAAAACGTTTGTCGACAAAGAAGAGACACCAGAATTCATTGGCAAATACGAGAAAATCAGAAATCACTGGCCCGCATTTGTGGCCCCAAGACATCAGAAAAGAGTAAGAAGTTGTCAGCGACAAACAAGAAAAATGCTGCGAAGAAGAAGCTTCACCATCGCACGGGGTCAGGTGGCTACCTCAAAGCCCGGCCTAAGTGGTCCAAGGCTGAGAATGGCCTGCTTGATAAAGGGATCGAACGAGAGACAATGAACTGGCTAGACCGTTGCCGGACTTGGTTCTTCGGGGCTGGCGGAAGCTTGGACCCTGTATCAGGGAAGTGCGTTTGGACGGACGAGCTTTTGAGAATACCAGTCAAGAGGATTCAACACTATATCGATGCAGCGCAGCAAGGGACGTTCATTCCAGACATAGAGAACGACGAGCTCACAATGGCCCTCGGGAATCCTGAGCACCCTGGACGGACACGAGGCACGCCAGGCTCCGTTCCGTGGAAGG
The DNA here is from genome assembly GCF_018294505.1 of Triticum aestivum. Taxonomy (NCBI): domain Eukaryota; kingdom Viridiplantae; phylum Streptophyta; class Magnoliopsida; order Poales; family Poaceae; genus Triticum; species Triticum aestivum. The sequence goes on along the minus strand of NW_025252400.1, from coordinate 673 downwards.
CCGGTTTTCCGGACGCAGGCGGTTACAAATGCCAGGTGAGGAAGAAACAAGTGGAGCAGACCCAAATTCAGAAGCTGCACGAAAGGGTTCAAGTGATAGAGGAACGAGACGTAGCTCGCAGCAAGTGACCTGCCGAAACTACCCCCAAAGTGTTGGAAATATGCCCTAGAGGCAATAATAAATTGGTTATTATTATATTTCCTTGTTCATGATAATCGTTTATTATCCATGCTAGAATTGTATTGATAGGAAACTCAGATACATGTGTGGATACATAGACAACACCATGTCCCTAGTAAGCCTCTAGTTGACTAGCTCGTTGATGAATAGATGGTTACGTTTTCCTGACCATGGACATTGGATGTCGTTGATAACGGGATCACATCATTAGGAGAATGATGTGATGGACAAGACCCAATCCTAAGCCTAGCACAAGATCGTGTAGTTCGTTTGCTAAGAGCTTTTCTAATGTCAAGTATCATTTACTTAGACCATGAGATTGTGCAACTCCCGAATACCGTAGGAATGCTTTGGGTGTACCAAACGTCACAACGTAACTGGGTGGCTATAAAGGTGCACTACAGGTATCTCGGAAAGTGTCTGTTGGGTTGGCACGAATCGAGACTGGGATTTGTCACTCCGTGTAAACGGAGAGGTATCTCTGGGCCCACTC